>NW_024061667.1:0-103166 GCF_016432855.1 Salvelinus namaycush | reverse complement strand
ATAAACATGGAGGTGTCTGTAGTATAATAAACATGGAGGTGTCTGTAGTATAATAAACATGGAGGTGTCTGTAATATAATAAACATGGAGGTGTCTGTAGTATAATAAACATGGAGGTGTCTGTAATATAATAAACATGGAGGTGTCTGTAGTATAATAAACATGGAGGTGTCTGTAATATAATAAACATGGAGGTGTCTGTAATATAATAAACATGGAGGTGTCTGTAGTATAATAAACATGGAGGTGTCTGTAATATAATAAACATGGAGGTGTCTGTAGTATAATTAACATGGAGGTGTCTGTAATATAATAAACATGGAGGTGTCTGTAATATAATACATGGAGGTGTCTGTAACAGAATAAACATGGAGGTGTCTGTAACATAATAAACATGGAGGTGTCTGTAATATAATAAACATGGAGGTGTCTGTAATATAATAAACATGGAGGTGTCTGTAATATAATAACATGGAGGTGTCTGTAGTATAATAACATGGAGGTGTCTGTAACATAATAAACATGGAGGTGTCTGTAGTATAATTAACATGGAGGTGTCTGTAATATAATAAACATGGAGGTGTCTGTAACAGAATAAACATGGAGGTGTCTGTAATATAATAAACATGGAGGTGTCTGTAGTATAATAAACATGGAGGTGTCTGTAATATAATAAACATGGAGGTGTCTGTAACAGAATAAACATGGAGGTGTCTGTAACATAATAAACATGGAGGTGTCTGTAATATAATAAACATGGAGGTGTCTGTAGTATAATAAACATGGAGGTGTCTGTAATATAATAAACATGGAGGTGTCTGTAACAGAATAAACATGGAGGTGTCTGTAATATAATAAACATGGAGGTGTCTGTAATATAATAAACATGGAGGTGTCTGTAATATAATAAACATGGAGGTGTCTGTAGTATAATAAACATGGAGGTGTCTAACATAATAAACATGGAGGTGTCTGTAGTATAATTAACATGGAGGTGTCTGTAATATAATAAACATGGAGGTGTCTGTAACAGAATAAACATGGAGGTGTCTGTAATATAATAAACATGGAGGTGTCTGTAGTATAATAAACATGGAGGTGTCTGTAACATAATAAACATGGAGGTGTCTGTAATATAATAAACACGGAGGTGTCTGTAACATAATAAACATGGAGGTGTCTGTAATATAATAAACATGGAGGTGTCTGTAACATAATAAACATGGAGGTGTCTGTAGTATAATAAACATGGAGGTGTCTGTAGTATAATAAACATGGAGGTGTCTGTAATATAATAAACATGGAGGTGTCTGTAACAGAATAAACATGGAGGTGTCTGTAACATAATAAACATGGAGGTGTCTGTAGTATAATAAACATCGAGGTGTCTGTAGTCTAATAAACATGGAGGTGTCTATAATATAATAAACATGGAGGTGTCTTTAGTATAATAAACATGGAGGTGTCTGTAATATAATAAACATGGAGGTGTCTGTAGTATAATAAACATGGAGGTGTCTGTAATATAATAAACATGGAGGTGTCTGTAATATAATAAACATGGAGGTGTCTGTAGTATAATAAACATGGAGGTGTCTGTAATATAATAAACATGGAGGTGTCTGTAGTATAATTAACATGGAGGTGTCTGTAATATAATAAACATGGAGGTGTCTGTAATATAATAAACATGGAGGTGTCTGTAACAGAATAAACATGGAGGTGTCTGTAACATAATAAACATGGAGGTGTCTGTAATATAATAAACATGGAGGTGTCTGTAATATAATAAACATGGAGGTGTCTGTAATATAATAAACATGGAGGTGTCTGTAGTATAATAAACATGGAGGTGTCTGTAACATAATAAACATGGAGGTGTCTGTAGTATAATTAACATGGAGGTGTCTGTAATATAATAAACATGGAGGTGTCTGTAACAGAATAAACATGGAGGTGTCTGTAATATAATAAACATGGAGGTGTCTGTAGTATAATAAACATGGAGGTGTCTGTAATATAATAAACATGGAGGTGTCTGTAACAGAATAAACATGGAGGTGTCTGTAACATAATAAACATGGAGGTGTCTGTAATATAATAAACATGGAGGTGTCTGTAACAGAATAAACATGGAGGTGTCTGTAATATAATAAACATGGAGGTGTCTGTAATATAATAAACATGGAGGTGTCTGTAGTATAATAAACATGGAGGTGTCTGTAGTATAATAAACATGGAGGTGTCTGTAGTATAATAAACATGGAGGTGTCTGTAGTATAATAAACATGGAGGTGTCTGTAACAGAATAAACATGGAGGTGTCTGTAATATAATAAACATGGAGGTGTCTGTAGTATAATAAACATGGAGGTGTCTGTAATATAATAAACATGGAGGTGTCTGTAACAGAATAAACATGGAGGTGTCTGTAACATAATAAACATGGAGGTGTCTGTAGTATAATAAACATGGAGGTGTCTGTAACATAATAAACATGGAGGTGTCTGTAATATAATAAACATGGAGGTGTCTGTAATATAATAAACATGGAGGTGTCTGTAATATAATAAACATGGAGGTGTCTGTAGTATAATAAACATGGAGGTGTCTAACATAATAAACATGGAGGTGTCTGTAGTATAATTAACATGGAGGTGTCTGTAATATAATAAACATGGAGGTGTCTGTAACAGAATAAACATGGAGGTGTCTGTAATATAATAAACATGGAGGTGTCTGTAGTATAATAAACATGGAGGTGTCTGTAACATAATAAACATGGAGGTGTCTGTAATATAATAAACACGGAGGTGTCTGTAACATAATAAACACGGAGGTGTCTGTAATATAATAAACATGGAGGTGTCTGTATCATAATAAACATGGAGGTGTCTGTATCATAATAAACATGGAGGTGTCCGTAACAGAATAAACATGGAGGTGTCTGTAGTATAATAAACATGGAGGTGTCTGTAGTATAATAAACATGGAGGTGTCTGTAACATAATAAACACGGAGGTGTCTGTAATATAATAAACATGGAGGTGTCTGTATCATAATAAACATGGAGGTGTCCGTAACAGAATAAACATGGAGGTGTCTGTAGTATAATAAACATGGAGGTGTCTGTAGTATAATAAACATGGAGGTGTCTGTAACATAATAAACATGGAGGTGTCCGTAGTATAATTAACATGTCAAAAACGAATTATTAAATACATTTCTATAGCCTCCAAAATATATTTTTTTACAATGGAGGGGGAGTATCAAGATGGCTTCTTGGTGGCTTCAATACAGCTCGCCCTGTTAGTCATCCAGGGTTTATACACATCATTGGTTAAAGCAGGCTGTGTGTGTGTGTGTGTGTGTGTGTGTGTGTGTGTGTGTGTGTGTGTGTGTGTGTGTCTGTCTCGTAAAAAGGAGATGTGGTGCGCGAGTCATGAGAGCTGCAGAACTAATGAGGACTAAACCAGTTCCTCTTTGATAGACTGAGGGGACAGAGATATCACATCACCAAACGTCTGTCTGCTCAACACACACACACACACGTGCGAACGCACGTGCACACACACGAACGCACGTGCACACACACACACACACACACACACACACACACACACACACACACACACACACACACACACACACACACACACACACACACACACACAGCAGAGAGGAAGCAGGGTACACACACACACACACACACACACACACACACACACACACACACACACACACACACACACACAAGACCATGTACATACACTGCAGCCACACAACTATTTGTAAGGTCTTTTTCCTCTCTCAGTGTGCCTCTTATCTCACAGGCCCAGTTGTGGCTTGAACGTCCTGGATATATGCTGACTGGGAAAGTGAAACGCTGTATCTCGAGCGAAAGCCCACAAACCAAAAACCACAAGTAGCAGCTTCTCAAACCCAGCTTGACTTCCAGCTCTGTAAAACCTTCAGAAGATCCCCTTTCTGTCAGCTTCAAACAGGCTGGGATAACATTTAGCCTGCGTATCTGTCTCCCTGACAGGTTATAATTGCTTTTAAGGGAATGTAATGAGGAATGGGGAGACTCAGAACTAATAGCATTAGTGTTAGCAGATGCCTCATTCCGGATGCTTGACACGCATGGAAACTGTATGTGGTAGCGCTGCATGCAATTGTGGCTTGTAGGCCCTATTCTCCGGCGGCCTCCTATCTACACAGGATGTGAGGCTTTGTGGAGGCCTGTGTTTGTTGCACACAGTGTGTGCGTAGCGCTGTGCTATAAACAATATTGGGTTGTTGTTTTTTTGGGCCCTCCTCAAACCATGCCGTGACAGCCTTCCTGTGTGGGGACAACGGTCGGTTCCACGGGCAACTTTTGCATGGATTATTAAGTACGCCGTGTTGTCATGGCAACTGGGTTTTTGTTTTTCACTCTGTGAAGAATACACATCATGGTGTCATTACCGGAGGTTGGCCTTTTTTTGTCTGTTTTAGTGTGTGTTTGAAAATGAATATGATTGTTCATCGCAAAAATGATCAAGTTTACTTTAACACCATGGGACGTAAACACGGACAAATAAATAATAACATAGTAAATATAAAAAAGGTATGCACATTGAAATAGTTGTAAAAGTTTCTCTCTCCCTCCCACTTTCCATCCTTCCCTCCCGTAACCTGAACTATGTCCACTTGGCCTGCCATGACCTGTGTAGATATCTTATCCCTCTATCTCATTTCTGTGTCTCTGCAACACTGTCAAAGTGTCAAGGTGTATGATAACAGGAAGAAGAGCTGTCCTTATCTCTATCCTCTAAGTACAGCCGTTTGGCTGGCTGGCTGGCTGGCTGGCTGGCTGGCTGTGTAGGTGTCGGATGAGTTTCACACCACACGCATACACACAAATATCTGTAATGTTGTGTGTGTGTCTGTGGTTGCTATTGTGTTCCGACACTTGGAAACTGAACATGTACACACAGTGCACAAGGTGTTGTTTGCCCTGGTTTGTAGCTCCTGCTAACCACATACTTGAGTCACGTGACAAGGGTCAATCAGCTATGACAGGATGTAGCTGAAGCCGACGAGGTGTTTGGGGCTGGACCGAGGTACTCTCTCATACACACCATGCTCTTGAGGATTCAGGGAAAGAAGGAGGGAAGAGAAGTGTAGAAACAGGTCTACCACGACACATTTGCACAAGCGTCACCCTCTGTGCACCAGACTGAAGAAGCAAAAAGAAAAGTGGAATGGAAAGTGTCTTCTTTGAGACTCTGTGGGAGATGAGGGGCGTTACTTGTCCTGTTTGAACTTCTGCGGTGTAGAAACATTATGCGTGTCTCTGTAAAGCATGCTCTGCAACTGCAAAGTTTACAAGTAACCATTTTCCATTATTTTGCAAGCAGCACGCATCACCCTCTGAATGTGGCGATAACACATTGCTACTACACCCACATGTAAAGAAATACAATAGTTGATCAGTTGTCGACGTTAGCTACAGCTATCATTTATGATGTTCGACAAATACCCAAGAAGGCAAAGATAACTGAACTAACTGAACTAAATGACTACCGCCCCGTAGCACTCACTTCTCACTTCACCGCCACCTTACCGGCCACCGTGGACCCACTTCAGTGTGCATACCGCCCCAACAGGTCCACAGATAACGAAATCGCCATCACACTGCACACTGCCCTGTACCATCTGGACAAAATGAATACCTATATAAGAATGCTGTTCATCGACTACAGCTCAGCATTCAACACCATAGTACACTCCAAGCTCATCATTAAGCTGGAGGCCCTGGGTCTCAACCCTGCCCTGTGCAATTGGGTCCTGGACTTTCTGACTGGCCGCCCCCAGGTGGTGAAGGTAGGAAACAACATCTCCACTTCTCTGACCCTAAACACTGCCCCACAAGGGTGTGTGCTCAGGCCTCTCCTGTACTCCCTGTTCACCCACGACTGTGTGGCCATGCACGCCTCTAACTCAATCATAAAAATCGCAGACGACACAACAGTAGTGGTTACCAACAACAACCAGACGGCCTACAGGGAGGTGGTGAGGACACTCGGAGTGTGGTGTCAGGAAAACAACCTCTCACTCAACGTCAAATAAACAAAGGAGATGATCGTGGACTTCAGGAAACATCAGAGGGAGCACCCCCCTAGAGACAGCAGTGGAGAAGGTGGAAAGTTTTAAGTTCCTGGGCATAGACATCACAGACAAACTGAAATGGTCCACCCACACAGACAGTGTGGTGGAGAAGGCGCAACAGCACCTCTTCAACCTCAGGAGGCTGAAGAAATTTGGCTTGTCACCCAAAACCCTGACAAACTTTTACAGATGCACAATCGAGAGCATTCTGTTGGACTGTATCACTGCCTGGTACGGCAGCTGTTCCGCCCTCAACCGCAAGGTTCTCCAGAGGTCTGCACAACGCATCACCGGGGGAAAACTACCTGCCCTCCATGACACCTACAGCACCCGATGTCACAGGAAGGCCAAAAAGATCATCAAGGACATCAACCACCCGAGCCACTACCTGTTCACCCCGCTATCATCCAGAAGGCGAGGTCAGTACAGGTGCATCAAAGTTGGGACCGAGAGATTGAGAAACGGCTTCTATCTCAAGGCCATCCGACTGCTAAACAGCAATCACTAACTCAGAGAGGCTGCTGCCTACATTGAGACCTAATCAATGGACACTTTAATAAATGGATCACAAGTCACTTTAAACAATGCCACGCTAAAGAATGACACTTTAACAATGTCTACATATCTTACATTACTCATATCACATGTATATACTGTACTGAGACCCAATCACTGGACACTTTAATAAATGGATCACTCGTCATTTTAAACAATGACACTTTAAATAATGCCATTTTAACAATGTTTACATATTTTACATTACCCATATCACATGTATATACTGTATCTTATACCATCTACTCCACCTTGCCTATGCCACTCAGCCCTCGCTCATCCATATACGTATATGTACATATTCTCATTCACCCCTTTAGATATTTGTGTATTAGGTAGTTGTTGGGGAATTGTTAGAATACTTGTTAGCTTTGTGTATATTAGGCAGTTGTTGGGAATTGTTAAATTACTTGTCTAACAAGCTACAGCTATCGCTTATGATGTTTGAGAAATACAGTAGTTGATCAGTTGTCGACATTAGCTACAGCTATCGCTTATGATGTTTGAGAAATACAGTAGTTGATCAGTTGTCGACATTAGCTACAGCTATCGTTTATGATGTTTGAGAAATACAGTAGTTGATCAGTTGTCGACATTAGCTACAGCTATTGCTTATGATGTTTGAGAAATACAGTAGTTGATGAGTTGCCGACATTAGCTACAGCTATCGTTTATGATGTTTGAGAAATACAGTAGTTGATCAGTTGTCGACATTAGCTACAGCTATCGTTTATGATGTTTGAGAAATACAGTAGTTGATGAGTTGTCGAGATTAGCTACAGCTATTGCTTATGATGTTTGAGAAATACAGTAGTTGATCAGTTGTCGACATTAGCTACAGCTATCGTTTATGATGTTTGAGAAATACAGTAGTTGATGAGTTGCCGACATTAGCTACAGCTATCGTTTATGATGTTTGAGAAATACAGTAGTTGATCAGTTGTCGACATTAGCTACAGCTATCGTTTATGATGTTTGAGAAATACAGTAGTTGATGAGTTGTCGAGATTAGCTACAGCTATTGCTTATGATGTTTGAGAAATACAGTAGTTGATCAGTTGTCGACATTAGCTACAGCTATTGCTTATGATATTTGAGAAATACAGTAGTTGATGAGTTGTCGACATTAGCTACAGCTATCGCTTATGATGTTTGAGAAATACAGTAGTTGATCAGTTGTCGACATTAGCTACGGCTATCATTTATGATGTTTGAGAAATACAGTAGTTGATCAGTTGTCGACATTAGCTACATCTATCGCTTACAATGTTTTCTGATTGAGATGGAATACCTTTCCTCACAACAACATGGGGTTACTTTTAAATATCTAAATATCAAATCATTTTGATGCCTTTTAGATGAAGTGGGCTGGGAGATTCTTGACTGGTACTCCTGCCATATTGATGTTCCCTGACTAATTTTAAAAAAGAGAAGAAGAAAAACTATCTTTTCAACAACTCCCTGCACATCTCTATGTTCAGCTCCTTTAACATTTTCCCTCAGGCACAGATCTAGGATCAGCTAACTCTCCCCATACCCTAACCTCAACCATTAGAGCTTAACATGCAAAACTGACCTTCGATCAGATCTGTATCTAAAATAGCTGTTGGTGACCTGACCTGATTACAAAATGGAGGAGGAGACCGGGCCAGACCAGACCACCCAGGTTGTTCTGTGGGTTCTCTCTAACCGAATGTGGACTGGATTAGACGGAGCGTTGTAAACGTTGGATTGGGTTTTTATTAACCACACGAGCCATTTACATCTGTCCAGTGTTTTGACTTCTTCTTTTGACTCTATAAAACGTATATGCTTTCAATATCACGGAAGTTGGTTTCAAACTGTAGATTAAGAGTGGGTTTATTAGAGGGTGAGAGGGGTTGTGTGTTCATAGATGTGGGAGCTATGATGTTATAGGGAGTGTGGGTACTGTCATATGGCTGCCATTAGGTTACAATGTGGAGGCAGTTGGGTTTGTGGGTTAGTGTGTGTGTGCATATGTAAAATAGTGTACACACACACACACACCACTAAATGCACAGTTTGCCTATGGCTCAGCTCCCTGTCTGGTGGGAAAGGTCAAACCACAGGGGCTGAAACCGATCTGGACTGCTGTGTGACAGCGACTTGGGTGAAACCACATTTCAGGCCCACACACACACACCGTGCCACACACACCGTGCCCGATAGTGGAAAATTACTGTCAGGGCCATGCACGACTGGTTTTGTGTGGCGCTCTCGATGGAAATGGAATGGGTTATTTGTGGGCTGTTGAAAATGGTTGTTTTGTTTCCTCCAGACCTGTGGCTAGGCTTCAAAGAGAGGAGCGCTGTGTGATTAAGGCTGGTGCTAAAGGCCTGTCTATGGCCTGGTGGAGAACCACAGCAGCTACACCACTCTTCATTACAGACCCAGCATAAGAGCTATACACTTCCCTCCAATCACATGGGGTGTATACAGCTTCACCATTAGAAGAGTACCAATGTTAGTGTGTGTGTGTGTGTGTGTGTGTGTGTGTGTGTGTGTGTATTTGCACAAGAACACATGTACAAACACACACACACACACACACACACACACACACACACACACACACACACACACACACACACACACACACACACACACACACACACCACAACCCAATCTTATTCTCTGTCTAATTGTCTAATCATCTCCAAACAACAGTAGCGGATAGCCTGTCCGTCTATCTAAATGAACCTAGTTTCTAGCAAGCTGATGTATAACTATGAGCCAGCCTCACAGCCTCGGCCCCTTGGCGAACAATAACAAAGGCTGAGAAACAACAACCCGTGGAGATGTTTGTGACGGTATTGATTTTAATAGGTGGCCGCAGCGTCCATGTTGCTTGGCCTGTTTTTATGGGCATGCAGTAGAATAACAGAGAGGAGATGGGATGGATGTTTTCCATGTAGTGCAATCAGAATGTATAAATTGCTCCATTACCTTCGTTTCCACTGGTTACTCTTGGAACATTAGCAATTATTTTCACATGGGCTTCGCTCATAAAACCAATAATCTGGTGATTTAGTGCCTTGCAGCTCTGTGCGACTCTCGGGTTTAGCTCGGGTCCTTCGTCTTTTATCCATTCATCTTGGCTCCGATTAGCTTTGCTGCCTTGCCTCTGCTTTGGTGGGACAAATTGCTTTTGGGGTTTTGGAGAAGGAATGTGGGTCAGTGGATGTGCTGTGGGTTGTCTTCCAGGTTTGAGAGATGAGGTGATGGGGAGAGATATGTGGATGTATATTAATGTGTCTATTCATGTGTGTTGAAGAGGTATTTAGATGTTAAATACAGGAGCTTTCACCGATAATAGTAGGCTTGGAAGAATGTACTGTACCTTTAAGTGTGTTGTTATGTTGTGTGTGTTGTCTATCTCTGTGTTTCTTTGTGTGTGTGTGTGTGTGTGTGTGTATGTGTAGCTGTCTGTTTGAAAATACCCATGAATGTTTCAGTGAGCTATTTCTCTCTCAATATTACCTTTGTGTGTGTGTGTGTGTGTGTGTGTGTGTGTGTGTGTGTGTGTGTGTGTGTGTGTGTGTGTGTGTGTGTGTGTGTGTGTGTGAGTAGTCATAAGGAGTCGGGGTCTGCTATTGCTTTCTAGTCAATCTGTGCTTATGGAGATGGATGGCTGGGGGTTGGGGAGGTGAGAGGCCCTCTATTGCACTGCAGCCTCCTGACTGCTGCCCACACACTTCCCCTCTATCATCCCATTACAGCTCCTCAGACAGAGGGAGAGAGATGGAGAGAGAAAGAGGAGAGATGGGGAAGAAGATGGAGGAAGGGATGGATAGAGAGAGCAGATCAAATAATGTACTAAGGAAAAGGGGAGGGAAGAGGTGGAAAGGGGAGAGGTTGAAAGGGGAGGGGGAAAGGGGAGGGAAGGGGGGGAAAGGAGAGGGAAGATGTTGAAAGGGGAGGGGGAAAAGGGAGGGAAGAGGTTGAAAGGGGAGGGGGAAAAGGGAGGGAAGAGGGGGAAAGGGGAGGGGGAAAAGGGAGGGAAGAGGGGGAAAGGGGAGGGAAGAGGTTGAAAGGGGAGGGGGAAAAGGGAGGGAAGAGGGGGAAAGGGGAGGGAAGAGGTTGAAAGGGGAGGGGGAAAGGGGAGGGAAGAGAGGGAAAGGAGAGGGGGAAAGGGAGAAAAGGGAGGGAGGGGGAAGGGAGAAAAGGGAGGGAGGGGGGAAGGGAGAGCAGATAAAGGAATGTACTATAGAGAGAGAAAGGAGAATTGAGAAAATAATTGAGGCAGAGGTAAGAGAGAGAGCAAGACAATGAGATAGAAAGAGGAGAGAGAAAGAGAGAGAGGATAGAGGTAGAGAGAGGTGTAGGCGTCTGAAAGGCCTGGAGATAGGCTTAGATGAGCTCATAAATCACAGCGATCCAGGGACAGCTCTAGTGAGGGAGCGCTGACATCACTGGCCCGCCGCAGGCCTCCCCTATTCACTTACACTGACTGACAACCCCAGATGATGGGTTGGTGGTGCCACACACACACACACACACACACACACACACACACACACACACACACACACACACACACACACACACACACACACACACACACACACACACACACACACACACACACATATACACTCACACACAGGTGCGCACGTACAAACACACACACACACACACACACACACACACACACATACAAACACACACACCAAAGGACCACCGCGCCTAGCGTTTACAGACCACACACCTGGTTCAGTTAAAGGGATTGTTCACCCAAATTACAAAATTGGTTCCCTTACCCTGTAAGCAGTGCATTGACAATATACGACAGCAATCCATGCTTTGGCTAAGTTTTCCTGGCAGTGGCTGGCACTGTTTCCAAATGCTAACATTTTAGCAATTCTGGCACAAATCCCATTAAAATCATGGGACCAATATTAGCATTTTTCGCACATTATGTTCAAATAATCTATATGTGACTTTGGTTAGCTTCACAATCAATTTTAGATACTTTTGGATCATTTGGACATTAACGCGCGAAAACTGCTAAAATCGGTCCCATGACTTTAATGGGATTTGTGCCACAAATGCTAAATGCCACAAATGCTAAAACGTTAGCATTTGGAAACAGTGCCAGCCACTGCCAGGAAAACTAAATCAAAGCTTAGCTTGTTGGCATACCTTGTCCATAGACCACTTACAGGGTAAGGAAACCAATATGTAATTTTGTAATTTGGGTGAACTGTTCATTTAACCCCACAGCCACCTTCTGTCTTCTTCAATTGTTGCTAAAATTACAGTGTTCCATCATTCGATTCAGTTGAATATCCAAATAGAGTCTTCAACCCTTAGAAATAGAAATATTCCGTTTACCAGACACTTTTATCCAAAGTGACTTACACTCTTAGAAATAAATGTGCTATCTAGAACCTAAAAGGGTTCTTCAACTGTCCTCGTAAGTAGGAGAACCCTTTGAAGAACCCTTTTTGGTTCCAGGTATAACCCTTTTGGGTTCCATGTAAAACCCTTTCCACAGAGGGTTCTACATGAAACTCGAAAGGGTTCTACCTGGAACCAAAAAGTGTTCTCCTATGGGGAACGTCGAAGAACCCTTTTTGAGTTTCATGTAAAACCCTCTGTGGAAAGGGATTTACATGGATGCTCTACCAACTGAGCCATACATAACCCTTCTAGTGCTGTTGCTGAAAGGTCTACAATATTCACTCTATAATATTAGAGACCGGGAGAAGCCATAGTGATGCAACATGAACGTTCCTGAACTACAGTGTAACCCAAAACCGCCAGTCACTCACTCTGAGCTAAGACAGTAGATTAGAGTTGTCTCTCTCTGGTTGTTTTATTTAAGGAAGACTGGTCTATTTTCTACTCTGATTGTTTTATTTAAGGAAGACTGTTCTATTTTCTACTCTGATTGGACTAAAAGAGAGATGCAAGTCTCCTACTCACTTGTGTGGAACTCTATAAACCAACTGTAGGAGTTCTTTTTTTCTTGTTTGATGCCTTTAGTGGCACACAGACTGTCCCCAGTGTGGTCCGACCTCTGGCTCAGTCAGCCTGTAATAAGGCCTGTGGCTCTAACAGGGAGGCTGGAGCAGCCAGCCAGCCAGCCAGCCAGCCAGCCAGCCAGCCAGCCAGCCAGCCAGCCAGCCAGCCAGCCAGCCAGCCAGCCAGCCAGCCAGCCAGCCAGCCAGGCCTGCGGTGCCCACCCAGACATCCACCTCACCTGAGCCAGCAACCCAGGCTGTGGTGCTCGGTCCCTGGGTGGGATGGTCGGTGCGACTGGGGCCAGCGGAAGGAGGCTGGAGGTTGTTTGGAGAACTAGGTCCAGATGTGGTCACTGTGGGATGGCCGTGAATGCAGGGGAATAAGCGGTCACTCTGGCCTACCAAGGGCACAGTCAGCCATTGTTGCTTTTTCTGGTCCACTCTCTCTCTGACCATGTTCTTTGCCACAGACAAGACATGGTGAGACCTGACATAGTCTCTGTAGTCATCTCAACACTGTCATCTCCTTGTTTACCCAAAACCATAAAAAACAACAGATAGGCCTCGAGGCTATAACTCCGAGATGATTGAAGATTCTTCAAGGGGTGTGGAGTGCTTCTATTCAGTTTGGCTCACCACCGACACACCACCGCGCCGCAGCCCAGCGTCTCTCTGGCACACAATACACCCACCACAGTGACCTGGCTCACCCAGCGCCATGTCAGAACGTATATTTATCCTTCAGCAATTACCCCTGAGCTTTGACAGCTCATCGTTTCTACCACTGTGGCGAACTGGATGTCTGCAGAGCAGAGGCACTCCCTGTCTGTCCTCCTGTCAGCTCCATGGCACACCGCAGCAGGATTCAGGCTTATTCATGGGTTATTTGAAGTCAGGGCCTTGTTTCCCTTATCTTTCCCTTGTCTTTTCCCTTCAAGTTTCTTTAACTTGAAGACAGTTGCACAAACATTTTAAGGCAATTTTGTCCCTTAAATTAAGGTAAAAAGTTAAGGGTGCAACTATTAATGGAAACCGGCGGCCACCTGGGCGCAGAGCCTTTGGGAGAGGACTTGGTTCAGTCAGTGTACGGTGTTACGCCTTTAAGGGAATCTCAGGACACACCTGTACCTCATAGATGGTCTAAGCCTTTAAGGGAATCTCAGGACACACCTGTACCTCATAGATGGTCTAAGCCTTTAAGGGAATCTCAGGATACACCTGTACCTCATAGATGGTCTAAGCCTTTAAGGGAATCTCAGGACACACCTGTACCTCATAGATGGTCTAAGCCTTTAAGGGAATCTCAGGACACACCTGTACCTCATAGATGGTCTAAGCCTTTAAGGGAAACTCAGGACACACGTGTACCTCATAGATGGTCTAAGCCTTTAAGGGAATCTCAGGACACACCTGTACCTCATAGATGGTCTAAGCCTTTAAGGGAATCTCAGGACACACCTGTACCTCATAGATGGTCTAAGCCTTTAAGGGAATCTCAGGACACACCTGTACCTCATAGATGGTCTAAGCCTTTAAGGGAATCTCAGGACACACCTGTACCTCATAGATGGTCTAAGCCTTTAAGGGAAACTCAGGACACACGTGTACCTCATAGATGGTCTAAGCCTTTAAGGGAATCTCAGGACACACGTGTACCTCATAGATGGTCTAAGCCTTTAAGGGAATCTCAGGACACACCTGTACCTCATAGATGGTCTAAGCCTTTAAGGGAATCCCAGGACACACCTGTACCTCATAGATGGTCTAAGCCTTTAAGGGAATCTCAGGACACACCTGTACCACATATGGTCTATGTCTTCACAGCGACACTCAAAAATACATAAAGGGTTTAAAAAAGGATTGTTGATAAACCCTAATAAAGGGTTGTTAAACCAACCTATAGTTTCAGGGATGAAGAAAAACAGCTTCAGGACACAGCAGAGCAGTATAAATATTCTAGTCTGGGAGTGTGAACTGACTTCGGCTTTGTCACCGACCATTATCAGTCCAACATCTGTCCGTAAAAAAAAAACAGGTGAAAAATGATTCCTGCCGATAAAGACTTAGTAATAACCCATACGCTGTAGATATAGGGAGGTGAACCTGACTGGAATCAGACGGCAGCCAGCTTCTCTCTCTCTCCCACATGGCTCGTCAGCAGTGTCTGGAGGCCATCTGATAATTGGCCCCGAGCATCTCTGAATGTCTCATTGATATAATTAACCAGGTTTAACCTTTAGTCTCACAAATTACACAGCCTCGTCAGACAACCAGCCCCTGGCCCGTCTCAAACTTGTCATTTATGTCTTTCATACGGAAAATAGCGACCAATTTTATCCCTCTCTTTCTTTCACTGACTTTTCTTCTTCAACAATCTCTTTTCTCTCTCGCTCGCTGTTCTAGTGGCTAACTGGAATGTCAGGGAAGGATGGATGCTTTTGTCTGACTATAATTGCATATTTCATAATGATATCAGGCAGACAAAGACATTGAGAGGGAGAGAGAGAGTAAGAGAGAGAGAGAGAGACAGAGCGAGAAAAATGAGAAATAGTGTCCCCAAGGTACCCATGTTTCTAACCTAATTGATGACAGTCACAAGTGAGCCATATAGCTAGCTGTAGTCCCCTGTACACTGGTTGTCAAGGTTTCAAGGGAAGAACAGAAGCAAGAACTGGAATCATGTCAAAAAACATGGCTTGAAAGTATAGGCTAAGCAATATATGTCTCTGTCCACTCTGACCCATATCCCATACTGTTTTATACACACATCAATCTGCAGGAGGCTAATTTAAAGCTAACTGGCTTCACAGTAAACACAGCTATTACAGTGTGAGTGGTGTGGTAGCATTCAGAGCAAGGCAACAATAGTTCCCGACGCCAGTAATAACGAGTGAAATTAAAAAGGAGCCCTCTCAGAGCTTATAGAGACGTTGTAATCCAGTAACGAGTCATTTATAGGGTTGGAGACGTCGCTAGCTAAGCTAGCGTAGCGCTCAACCACACCGCTAATGCCAAGGCTAAAAGTCAAAGGCACCACTTCCAGCAATGAAATTTAAAAGAGAGGCCAGGGAGGGAGAAAAAAAGACATAGCTCTTTTGACTTGGTGTTGCCTAATTCTTCCTGGGTCTGGCAACCCAAGCCTGATGTTAAGTGGCTTCTCAAGTTTATCCAGCGAGGTCAGAGGGAGAAGAAAAACATCACACGAAAGCTACAATTACAGCCCTCGAACATGACAAGTGTCTGTTTTTGTGCTTTGACTGAGGGCCCATTTTTAATGGCCGGTTCCGTGTGCTACATAAACAAACAGTCATGGGGTTGGTGTAACCTCGTCTGTAAGCCGAGCCAGCCTCAGACAATGAGCCAGCCAGCCAGCGGTGCTAGGCAGCAGCAGCAGTGGTGGTTTTGGTGGCGAGGTGAATTACAGCGTATAGCAGAGCTGTGGTTTTGAGGATGGCGCGTACACACACACATGTATGCACACACACACACACACACACACACACAGAGAGGAAACTAAACTGCCGACTCGTGGCGGTTCAGTTGATCAGCTCTCCCTCTCATTTACATGTAGGGTTCTTATTCTCACAATAACCCATAATGCACCACACAGTGCCATTCCTTGTGGACACACACACACACACTGTCACTTGGGTGGGCTCTTACCACAGGTGTACCTCTAAAGTTGTCCACCTACCAACAACACTACTGCCATATACACAAGCCCAGTGAACTGAAACAAGATGCTAGTAACAGTGCAGACAATTGGTCTAAACCCTATGGGAATGACCTAAGCCAATGGGATCTCATTACTCTCAACCTAAAATTAAACTCCCATCGGGGCCCATTGACATGTTACATCACCATGCGTTCTCACCCTTTTCTGAGGCCTGAGGACCTCATATTATGACATCACTAACCAGAGGACGTATCATAATGTAGGTTTGTGATGTCAGAGCTGATATCCTTTCAGTAGTGATGTGTCACATGCTGAATATTGATTAGGGGGTTTGGTGGTGCTGCAATATGGTCAATTCAATTGCAATACTGTAGATGCTAAAATGTATCCACACTGGACTTGCTCACCAAGAAGACTGAACGTTCATGAGTGGCCGAGTTACAGTTTTGACTTACCGTTCAAAAGTTTGGGGTCACTTAGAAATGTTCTTGTTTTTGAAAGAAAAGCACATTTTTTGTCCATTAAAATAACATCAAATTGTTAAAATTGTAAATGTTTATTGTAGCTGGAAACGGCAGATTGTTTATGGAATATCTACATAGGCATACGGAGGCCCATTATCAGCAACCATCACTCCGGTGTTTCAATGGCACGTTGTGTTAGCTAAGGCTAATTGATCATTAGAAAACCCTTTTGCAATTATGTTAGCACAGCTGAAAACTGTTGTTCTCATTAAAGAAGCAATAAAACTGGCCTTTAGACTAGTTGAGAATCTGTATCATCAGCATTTGTGGATTCGATTACAAGCTCAAAATGGCCAGAAACAAAGACCTTTCTTCTGAAACTCATCAGTCTATTCTTGTTCTGAGAAATGAAAGCTATTCCATGCAAGAAATTGCCAAGAAACTGAAGATCTCGTACAACGCTGTACATTAGAGTATCTAGTTTGAGAAACAGACTATTCACAAGTCCTCAACTGACAGCTTCATTAAATAGTATCCGCAAAACACCAGTCTCAACGTCAACAGTGAAGAGGCGACTCCGGGAAGCTGGCCTTCTAGGCAGAGTTTCAAAGAAAAAGCCATATCTCAGACTGGCCAATAAAAATAAAAGATGAAAATGGGCAAAAGAACACAGCCACTGGACAGAGGAACTCTGCCTAGAAGGCCAGCATCCCGAAGTCGCCTCTTCACTGTTGACGTTGAGACTGGTGTTTTGCGGGTACTACTTAATGAAGCTGCCAGTTAAGGACTTGTTTTCAGCTGTGCTAACATAATTGCAAAAGGATTTTCTAATGATCAGTTAGCCTTTTAAAATGATACACTTGGATTAGCTAACACAACGTGCCATTAGAACGCAGGAGTGATGGTTGTTCTTTTGAATGGTAGTGTAAATCTACTTGCAAATCTATAGCAAGATCTGAAAACGGTTGTCTACAATGATCAACAACCAATCTGACAGAGCTTGAACAATTTTGAAAGTAATAACGGGCAAGTGTTGCACAATCCAGGTGTAGAAAGCTCTTAGAGACACAGAAAGACTCTCAGCTGTAATCGCTGTCCAAGGTGCTTCTACAACAAAGTATTGATACTTCTATAAATTAGATATTTCTGTATTTCATTTTCAATACATTTGCAAAAATGTCTAAAAACATGTTTTCACTTTGTCATTATGGGGTATTGTGATGTCATTATGGGGTATTGTGATGTCATTATGGGGTATTGTGATGTCATTATGGGGTATTGTGTGTAGACGGGTGAGAAAAAAATATATATTTAATTTTGAATTCAGGCGGTAACACAACAAAATGTTGAATAAGTCCAGGGGTATGGGGTATGGGGTATGTGGTACGGGGCATGAGGTATGGGGTATGAGGTATGGGGTTGCCCAGTTTTGCCCTCTGAAAAGTTACTCATAAATTCAGAGAAACTCTACAGTCATGACATCCAAGGACCTGGTTGTAATCCAGAACATTCTACTACCCCCAGTGTGTGTGTGTGTGTGTGTGTGTGTGTGTGTGTGTGTGTGTGTGTGTGTGTGTGTGTGTGTGTGTGTGTGTGTGTGTGTGTTGACCACACACTGAGAGTAGAGATATCCAGTTGGAGGAGGGATGCTTTAATGCATGATTGGCTCTGAATGTGTAAACACTCTGAACACAGCCTCGTCTTTGTTTGTGATGCGTGATGCTGCGTTCCCACCTGCTGCTTTGAGAATATCCTGTAGCAGCTGGGTGCACGTATCCCCTGCTGCAGGGTCAACGTGCACACACACACACACCCACGCATTCTCTCATACGGGTACTGTGTACAAACACTTGCATATAACGCATGTGCCCTCATACACACACACACACACACACACCTTCTCTCTCTCTCGCTCTCTCTCACACACCCCACACACCTGCTGCTGTGTTAATGAATGGGAGCCTAATTACTGTTCTCACACTGGGACTCACTGCTCTCTCCCCTGATATGGTGTGGGTGGTGTGGGGGATTTTAGCTGCTGTCAGCACAGCACACACACACACACACACACACACACACACACACACACACACACACACACACACACACACACACACACACACACACACACACACACACACACACACACACACACACACACACACACACACACACAGAGCTCATTAACAGGCTGTGCTCTTCCTCTCACTCTCACTGTGAGACACATACACACACACCCCCACACACACTGAAGCAGCAAGATAGTAAACATTGTTGCAATTCATCGTAAGTGTAGTTAGTCAAGCCCCTTTACATCTGAAATAGCTCAGTAATTATCACAATAAATATTTCCCCCAAAAAATATATTGGATGGAAACAATTTAAAAAACAAACCCAACACAAGACTTTCATTTAACAGACACAGCTCTGGTTAGATTGACACAAGTAGCTGTAAACACAGTGTAACTCTCCCACACTAACTAACTGCAGACACACACAGGTTTAGTTTGCACACATTCTGCCGACTGTGCGGTCACTGAGATATTCCGAGGCTCGGTTTTGACACGGCCTCGTCTGTGACGCACTCTACTCACTCAGGGTTGTACCATAAACTGTTTGTGTGTCGAGTTGTTGACCTTCCCCCACCACTTCCTGTGTCTGCAATAGGTCTCGTCTCAGTCTCTTCTCCCCGTGGCTTTGAGGCTAAGCGGAACACAGAGGAACTGATGAGGACGTCTTCAGAGAGAAGAGGCTGACTGAGGCACACAAACAACAGCAGCTAGGACACCTGTCCCCAAACGTGAGGGATATGTACAATTATAGTGAGACGCACAACGGAACAAGTGAGATCCATGAGCTAGTGACAAAGGTCTGCACTCCGAGGGCTTAGTCAACGTTTCGCTAACGTGTTATTAACGATGAACAGACGAGTTGTAAACGTTGAAATGAACCGTTCTAAAGTGTAACAGTAACATTGGGTCATATCTGCGCTCCGAGGCTTAATGAAGGATGCTATTCTTTTATTTCTACTAATGTGGTTTTAATGATTGATATTATATTAACAAACCATGTAAACAATACAGGAACAGTAAAATGTATCAGCCTATACATCCTCTTCAGGGTTATACATCCTCTTCAGGGCTATACATCCTCTTCAGGGTTATACATCCTCTTCAGGGTTATACATCCTCTTCAGGGTTATACATCCTCTTCAGGGCTATACATCCTCTTCAGGGTTATACATCCTCTTCAGGGCTATACATCCTCTTCAGGGCTATACATCCTCTTCAGGGTTATACATCCTCTTCAGGGTTATACATCCTCTTCAGGGTTATACATCCTCTTCAGGGTTATACATCCTCTTCAGGGCTATACATCCTCTTCAGGGCTATACATCCTCTTCAGGGCTATACATCCTCTTCAGGGCTATACATCCTCTTCAGGGCTATACATCCTCTTCAGGGCTATACATCCTCTTCAGGGTTATACATCCTCTTCAGGGCTATACATCCTCTTCAGGGTTATACATCCTCTTCAGGGCTATACATCCTCTTCAGGGCTATACATCCTCTTCAGGGCTATACATCCTCTTCAGGGCTATACATCCTCTTCAGGGTTATACATCCTCTTCAGGGCTATACATCCTCTTCAGGGCTATACATCCTCTTCAGGGTTATACATCCTCTTCAGGGTTATACATCCTCTTCAGGGCTATACATCCTCTTCAGGGTTATACATCCTCTTCAGGGTTATACATCCTCTTCAGGGCTATACATCCTCTTCAGGGCTATACATCCTCTTCAGGGCTATACATCCTCTTCAGGGTTATACATCCTCTTCAGGGTTATACATCCTCTTCAGGGCTATACATCCTCTTCAGGGCTATACATCCTCTTCAGGGCTATACATCCTCTTCAGGGTTATACATCCTCTTCAGGGTTATACATCCTCTTCAGGGCTATACATCCTCTTCAGGGCTATACATCCTCTTCAGGGCTATACATCCTCTTCAGGGTTATACATCCTCTTCAGGGCTATACATCCTCTTCAGGGCTATACATCCTCTTCAGGCCTATACATCCTCTTTAATATATCATTAATGAAACCGACGGTTTTGAGTGACAATGACCCCCGATAGCTATATATCCGGCAACTATTTCTCCATTACATCCAGTCATCTCCATGTTTTGACTGTTTAATGACTGTTTTATGCAGGGGCGCAACTTTGGTTTTAGAAGTGGTGGGGGGGGGGACACAATTTTTATAATTAAAAAATATATATATCCAAGTCGGATAAACACTCCAAACAGCCTACCCGACCGCTCGGAGGCGTCCTCGTGGCCCTAAAGCACAACGTTGCCACTTTTTGTATCACATTCCAATGTTAAAACTGGGGGGGAACAAAAATGTCATTCCAGTATGTGGGGCCGGGGTACATGTCCCCTCCGAACCCAGTGAAAGTTCCGCCCCTGGTTTAATGACTGTTTTATGACTGTTTTATGTCTTTGTTGGCTACTTCTCGTATGTTGTGCGCTAGCTGTATAGACTGTCTTTGTACAATGAGCCTTACAACACATAGGTGTCTACACAATCTCTCTGTGTCCACAATCTATCTGCCTGTCCTACAACATGTCTAGCCAGAGTCACCCTGCTAAAGAGGCTGAGAGGCAGAGAAATAAATAAAGAAGTGAAGATAGAAAAACAGGAGTTGAGTCTTAGAGGCTGCCGTGCCAGAAGAGTATGGATTTATGTCCCTGTCTCTCCGACCTTGCGGGGCTGTAGCCGGGGGGAGACGAGAGCGGGGACAAGCAGCCAGGCGGCCGGGCCAGTCGATTGTTCAGTGGAGCTGAAAATGTGTTTTCAGATCTCTGGCTGACATGCTGTCCTATGGGGGAGGAGAGGAGCTGAGTGGCAGGGATTCACCATCATCGTCCAGGGGCCAACTAGATATGATAGTGGGGGATAGACAGGCAGGGTGTGTGTGTGTGTGTGTGTGTGTGTGTGTGTGTATGCGCGCATGAGTCGTTGGGTGGGCGGGATATTTTCATCTGTGAATTTCCAGGTGTACTCTGAGTGGTTTTTAGGCTGAGCCAGGTGTTTCAACGTGCTCTACAGTGGATGCCCTTGCTGGCCTGCGTCCCCTTCTGGAACACAATGTCAGAAATGAGTGACCTTAGGCAGACAGGCCTGGGAGTTCACTGGACCCAGATCAGTCAAAATGTGTGTGTGTGTGTGTGTGTGTGTGTGTGTGTGTGTGTGTGTGTGTGTGTGTGTGGATCTCCCAGTCCCAGGGCAGAGATCCATGTTGACAGTCCATGAGACCCATCACATCACTGTCACAGCCCCGGGCCAGTCAGAACAGTGATGGAGTGACTCCGGAGGGAGAGAGGGAACAAGAGAACGACAGATCACATCGGACTCATCAGGAAAAGTGCTCTGACACTCTGTTCTGGTGGGGATAGGATGAGGGGCGCCGGACAGAGGATGAACAAGGCAAACCAAAACAACTTCCTGATCTGAACCTGATCTGATCTGAACCTGATCTGAACCTGATCTGATCTGAACCTGATCTGGCTGTATTTCCTTAATTGGAATTCTTCCATGGATTTTTCAGCTAAGGTAAACAGCGCACAGCTTTTCTAGTACCTCCAAGGTTCACGCTGCGAGCGATATTGACTCGACATGTACTCAATGTGCACATGATGAAACCAGAACACTCCTGTTTAGAGAAAACTAACAAGATGCATATTTATATCATGAATATGAGTTTGGGGGGCTAAAATTATGAAATATTAAAGCTTTAAACCTCTCACTAAAAGCTTCACTCATACATAAATTATACTTAAACCCAAAATTATTCTCCATTAAGAAAGTCTCATCCATTGTTCAAAAATTGCTTTTTTGCCTTCATACAGATTACAACTTTTCATTTATGACTAATTGAAAATGAAATTTTGTTTAAAGTATCGCCTTTTCTTAAACAAGAGCTGATTACAATTTCAGTTTTATCCCCCAGAAAAGAGAGAACAAATATTACATCAAATGTTATGGTTCAACTCAAATATATTGATTAATAAAAAAACATTCTTTATGGATTTTTATTTTATTATATTTATTAATGATATTATGAATAGAAATGGAGGAGTTATGTCACATATGCAGTTATCGAATATATATGGGAGTATCTGCTCAATCCAAATCTACAACCAACTGATTACAGCACCACTACAAAAATGGAGGAGGCAAGTGGAAAAGGGAGAAGGTAGGGAACTTGTTTGCCTGTGTCACATATTCTCCCTCTCCAGCCTCTAGGTCATCAGGCTGCTGATTATCCCGCACACCTGTCACCATCGTCTCGCGCACCTGCGCCTCATGACACTCAACTGGACTCCATCACCTCCTTGATTATCTTCCCTATATCTGTCAGTCCCCTTGGTTCTTTCCTCAGGTGTTATTGACTCTGTTTTCTTGGCGGTGCGGTTGTGTTTCGTGTTCCTCTTATTTATTAAAACACTCCCTGAACTTGCTTCCCGACTCTCAGAGCACTCGTTACAGCCTGCCATATATTAAAGATACTAATTGGCTGAAAGGAACTGGCATAAATAGACAAATATACCAGTTTCATCTGAGGACAGAAATATTGACAGCTGTGCCATACAGGTTGTAAAGTAAATAGGAAGAGATTTGTGATGTACTGATTCCATGACACATGGTTTATGAACTGGTACAAAACACTACACTTGATTCAACACTTCGAGTTTTTCAATTTAAATTATATAAAATTCTTGCCACCAACAGAACGCTATATATATATATACACTGCTCAAAAAAATAAAGGGAACACTTAAACAACACAATGTAACTCCAAGTCAATCACACTTCTGTGAAATCAAACTGTCCACTTAGGAAGCAACACTGATTGACAATAAATGTCACATGCTGTTGTGCAACTGGAATAGACAAAAGGTGGAAATTATAGGCAATTAGCAAGACACCCCCAATAAAGGAGTGATTCTGCAGGTGGTGACCACAGACCACTTCTCAGTTCCTATGCTTCCTGGCTGATGTTTTGGTCACTTTTGAATGCTGGCGGTGCTCTCACTCTAGTGGTAGCATGAGACGGAGTCTACAACCCACACAAGTGGCTCAGGTAGTGCAGCTCATCCAGGATGGCACATTAATGCGAGCTGTGGCAAGAAGGTTTGCTGTGTCTGTCAGCGTAGTGTCCAGAGCATGGAGGCGCTACCAGGAGACAGGCCAGTACATTAGGAGACGTGGAGGAGGCCATAGGAGGGCAACAACCCAGCAGCAGGACCGCTACCTCTGCCTTTGTGCAAGGAGGAGCACTGCCAGAGCCCTGCAAAATGACCTCCAGCAGGCCACAAATGTGCTAGGCCTCCCGGGTGGCGCAGTGGTCTAGGGCACTGCATCGCAGTGCTAGCTGCGCCACCAGAGTCTCTGGATTCGCGCCCAGGCTGGGCTGGGTTCGCGCCCAGGCTCTGTCGCAACCGGGAGGTCCGTGGGGCGACGCACAATTGGCATAGCGTCGTCCGGGTTAGGGAGGGTTTGGCCGGTAGGGATATCCTTGTCTCAGTATGTAAAATGTAATAAAAATGTATGCACTCTACTGTAAGTCGCTCTGGATAAGAGCGTCTGCTAAATGACTAAAATGTAAAATGTAAAAAAATGGTGATAGGTGGGATGGGCTGAGAGTGGCTGAGGGTTGGGATTGGCTGAGGGTTGGGATTGGCTGAGGGTTGGGATTAAAGAGTTTGTTTGGTACTGTATTGTTGTTATATATAAAGTACTATGTATGTAAACTGTATATGTAAACTGTATATGTAAAATGTATATGTTAAATGTGTATGAAAACGTACAGGTAATATGTATGTATATGTAGCAAAAAAGCTGTAAAATAAATAAATAACTAAGACATTTGTCCTCCAAAAAGGGAGGGGGGGGGGGGTTATGGCGGAGGGGTTAAATAAATAAAACATAAAAAATATATAAAAATGATACCAATGGTATCTACAGTGAAAGACATTCTGGTTAGAATCGTCTTCGAGAACAGTTATAATGTTGCATGATGACACGGGTCGTTTACTTTAATGCAATTCACCAATGATTTATTTGTCACAGCGCTTTGTTTAGCTGACTGTGCCTAGTAGCTACCCCCTGGGGATATGTCACATGTTATCTATCAACGCTCTCATCTCAACAGACATGAGACTAGCGGTGCTGTAGTGGTGTTCATGGCTGATGTCTGATGACAATGTAAACGTGCTCGCTATGACAGGTACGGTATCTGAGAAGGTTATTGAAAACCTGTCGTTGACTACAATACACTTTTTATCTGGTCATTTCTTATAAAGTACACAGTAAACTGTGTAGTATTGTTAAGAACAAACAGAGGATAAACTGATACTAACAGGTTTTTAACTCCCCATCTGAAGCACAAACATCTCTGTTGTGCTCATAGAGATAGATAGAGGACTCATCTATACAGACCATCAGGACCACAACACCAATGTTAGAACAGGGTGGTATCCATAGAGATAGATAGAGGACTCATCTATACAGACCATCAGGACCACGACACCAATGTTAGAACAAGGTGGTATCCATAGAGATAGATAGAGGACTCATCTATACAGACCATCAGGACCACGACACCAATGTTAGAACAAGGTGGTATCCATAGAGATAGATAGAGGACTCATCTATACAGACCATCAGGACCACGACACCAATGTTAGAACAGGGTGGTATCCATAGAGATAGATAGAGGACTCATCTATACAGACCATCAGGACCACAACACCAATGTTAGAACAGGGTGGTATCCATAGAGATAGATAGAGGACTCATCTATACAGACCATCAGGACCACAACACCAATGTTAGAACAGGGTGGTATCCATAGAGATAGATAGAGGACTCATCTATACAGACCATCAGGACCAAGGTACCACAACACCAATGTTAGAACAGGGTGGTATCCATAGAGATAGATAGAGGACTCATCTATACAGACCATCAGGACCACGACACCAATGTTAGAACAGGGTGGTATCCATAGAGATAGATAGAGGACTCATCTATACAGACCATCAGGACCACAACACCAATGTTAGAACAGGGTGGTATCCATAGAGATAGATAGAGGACTCATCTATACAGACCATCAGGACCACAACACCAATGTTAGAACAGGGTGGTATCCATAGAGATAGATAGAGGACTCATCTATACAGACCATCAGGACCACAACACCAATGTTAGAACAGGGTGGTATCCATAGAGATAGATAGAGGACTCATCTATACAGACCATCAGGACCACGACACCAATGTTAGAACAGGGTGGTATCCATAGAGATAGATAGAGGACTCATCTATACAGACCATCAGGACCACGACACCAATGTTAGAACAGGGTGGTATCCATAGAGATAGATAGAGGACTTATCTATACAGACCATCAGGACCACGGTACCACAACACCAATGTTAGAACAGGGTGGTATCCATAGAGATAGATAGAGGACTCATCTATACAGACCATCAGGACCACAACACCAATGTTAGAACAGGGTGGTATCCATAGAGATAGAGGACTCATCTATACAGACCATCAGGACCACGACACCAATGTTAGAACAGGGTGGTATCCATAGAGATAGATAGAGGACTCATCTATACAGACCATCAGGACCACAACACCAATGTTAGAACAGGGTGGGACTCATCTTTGTTTCTGTACCATTATAACGTCTGGGACAGCATGGAGTCAGTTTTCTTCTTCACGATTGGCTGATTCCTCCTGATGACCTGGTTGGACATGACTCCCACAGGGTCACTAGGAAGGATCAGCCAATGAAGTTGGAAGTCCCACCTAGTTGACTACATTAAAATGGTGGAAGCGTTCAGTGGCGTTGACCATGCTAAAGGTGTCAGCATGCTTCAGTTTGGCTGGTGCCGAATCCGGCTACCCGAACGAGTGTGCTAGCATACTCCCTTAAAAAAATCGGCAATCTTTATTGAAGATTCCCTACTGTTGACCAATCACCGACGAAGGGGCGTTGGCTTCGGCTCCGAATGTCGGCTTGCATCCAGAAAAAATGTTGTATGCCCAAACAGCTGAACAAAAACGTCATCAGATGTCGTTATAATATATACACAAACTCTACCGAACTGTTCCGTCTGGGATGTCTTAATGTATCCTTTTGGCCACTAGAGGCCTCTATCCTTCTCTATGGTTGTGTTACACTGTTCACATTTCCTCATTTCATAGGTGCCTCTCTGCTGCCTGAGTAAAACTCACAACAAACTGATCCACCCTGTTCAGAGAGGACACATGTTTTTCGTGTTTAACAGAATGCACCCCCGCAATAGACTCAATAAATGGAAAGTGGGCATAAACAAATCCATATACATATTACCCTATGGGCATTTGGCCATTCCCAGTCTCACATTGGGGAAGGAGAGAGAAATGCTGGAGATAAGGGAAAATGAGGTTCCATGAGGGATCTTGATAAAGAAAATATCAATAGTTGACATTGAGATTTAACCACAGCCATACATAAAACGGGGAATAAGAAAATCAATAGTTGTTCAAATTTGTTCAGCATATTTGGAACTCCTGTGGTGGGTCATTAAGTTTGAAGGCTCAAGCCTTCACATGGAAGAGCTCCGTATGCTCATGCTCCGTATGACTTGGCTGGGTGCTACTACTCTATTCCAAACAGTACTGCTGAACTTGCCATTGAGATGAATCTGCTATTTTAAAGGACATGTTATTTTGAGTATCAAAGTTAATAATGCTGTTCATCTTTTAAAACCACTTTACTCAAATTCGGCCTTGAATATGTGCCTTGGAAATAATTGTTTTTCTTGTATAGACCTACTCAGGACTTACATGACTATGGTTTGAGAGGGAGCTGGAAAGGCTGTCATTTGAAACAGTTTTTATGAGAATAGAGAAATGGATTTTCTACATTATTCTGAATATCTCAGATCAGATCTAGATTTATATCTTCTTATGCTATCTCATATATCTCTTACAGCTTAGTGAAATACTCTACTTACAGCTTAGTGAAAGACACTACTTACAGCAATAATTGTGCGCTCCTGTTTTCTATTATTACTGTACATGTTAACTGAGCAGAAACTATCTCTCTCTCTGTCTATCATTGTCTGTCTCTCTCTGCCAGTCTCTCTCTGTCTCTCTGCTAGTCTCTCTCTGTCTCTCTGCCTGTCTCTCTCTGCCAGTCTCTCTCTGTCTCTCTGCTAGTCTCTCTCTGTCTCTCTGCTAGTCTCTCTGTCTGTCTCTCTCTGCCAGTCTCTCTCTGTCTCTCTGCTAGTCTCTCTCTGTCTGTCTGTCTCTCTCTGCCAGTCTCTCTCTGTCTCTCTGCTAGTCTCTCTCTGTCTCTCTGCTTGTCTCTCTCTGTCTCTCTGCTAGTCTCTCTCTGTCTCTCTGCTAGTCTCTCTGTCTCTCTGCTAGTCTCTCTCTGTCTCTGCTAGTCTCTCTGCTAGTCTCTCTCTCTCTCTCTCTGCCAGTCTCTCTCTCTCTGTGTCAGGAGATGTGTATGACACTCCCCTGCTCATTTGTCCTAGCCTCTCTAGGCAGCTGTGTAACCGTGGCGACACCTGCATGGATCTTATTAAGATCTTCGACAGGGGAGTAGCTCGCTGAGCCTTGGCAACGGGGCTAAGTGGTCCTCCAAGGAGACCAAATTATAGCTTTGTCTAAGGACACCCGAGTGGAAGCTAGCAACCCACACCGCTCCACCCCTCAGGAGCCTAATGCCTGAGTTCTTCCACGTCATGATTGTTTTCTCATCATGGAGGTCTGTTCTCTCTCTTGACTCCTTTCTACCTCACAAACTGCCCATAAACTGCACAATGACTTAACAAGATCCAGCTCCGTCTAATATGAATTCCTGGTTGTGGATGGAGTTTATGCATCCCAAACGTGATGTTTGGCCTTCCCCGATCAGCGTCGTTTCCAGAAAATCTGATCTCGCCGTTTCGGAGTAATGATTTATGAAACCGCACAGGGTAAACTTTCATGACATCATTTCCTTTTCTGGCGCTCTGTCTCTCAGCTGTGAATGTAATCAGTTGCATGTCCAATTATACTCAAAGTGGGTCGTCTATCGCCGGGTCGAGATCTGAAGCATGACGCTGATTCTTGTGTTCGTTTTGTTGACTGCCTCTTTTAATGGAAACGATCTCGTGAAAAAGCGTCCAGATTGCGCCTGCACCTTTTCACCCAATCCTTTCATGTCCCCCATGTGCCTCGAAGAACACAAGGAACATCTCCAGGAATACTCTTGGCTTTCTCAACCTCTGCTGAAAATGTGGAGCACAGATGGCCAATCATTATTTCTGCGTGTGTTTATTGGTCCTGGCTAGGTTCCAGCTCTTCTAAAAGATTGGTGTCATTTTTTTTTTAACCATTTGGATTGTCCAGAAGTTTGGATCTGAATTCAGTCAGGGCCAGTAGTGGATGAGGAAGAAGAAAACAAACTGGCTGGGAATGGAAGATGATATCAGAAACGGAGTTCTGGAGCTGTGAACTTCTTCAAGAGAATTTCACATGACTTAATCCTATTAGTAGGGGACTAAATATAACAATTTGTTTCAAGCTTGCCATCAGGGCTGTTTATGGTAATTGGGTATAGGGAGCTACAGGCTTGTTTGAGGCCCATTTGCAAGGCAAAAAGCTCATAATTAGAGCATTAAAAAGAGAGTCCATTTGAAATCTTCATTGGCATAGACAAATGAGACTATTTTCCTTTCGACACACAGAGATGTATTAGTTCCATTCATTTGTGTTGATTCGGTTAATCATGGTCGGTCTCTGTCAAGCCCAGATTATAGGGAGATGTTTATGGCCTCCGTGCTTGGCAAACAGAGATGTTATTGTAATTCTGAAGCCGGATAATCATAGCCGGAGCGCCCGGATGCTTAATGAGGTTAAATAAGGAATGGGGCAGCGCTGCAATCAATGAGTCATCAATCAGGAATTGGCAGAATGCACATCTGGGAATGATCCGGCCGAGCGGGGTCCACACACGTCAATATTTATCGAGCGGGCAAAGAGACGGACACCCCTGCTTTGCCTTCTGACCAGTGATGGGGAGAGAAAGAGATCTGTGGGCGAGAAGCACAGCCTTCTGGGAAACCCGCCTCTGGCTCTTCATGTCGGGCCGTTGAAACTCAACCGGCGTCTGTTTGATATCTCCATGTTCTTCAGTGTGTAGCTGTTTCCTCTCCTCCTTCCACTCCTTCCCTCTGTGCCTGGGAATGCTCGTTGACACGACGCTTCTGCTCTAAAGCCATCCATCGTTGATGGAGGGGGTTATTGTTAACAGGCCCCATGTCAGTCACCGAGCCTGGGAGTGCTTGTGTGAAGTCAATTTGTGCCTGGAGGGCCAGTGCTTCTGTATCTCTGTAGCAGCAGAGGAGAAAAATAAGTTGTCTTTATGTCAGGAGGAGGTCATGGAATTAACATTCAGAAATGAATCAAAATGAATCATAGGAGTGCCTAGATCGACATATAGCCTTTGTTGTTGGTTGCTATAGGTGGAAATATGATGGATTAGAAGGGCCTGTATTACTGCCTCTCGTCTTGTCTTCGCTGTAGGGTTCAGTTGAGGGTGCAGACATACCAAAACGGTCTAGAGAAAGTGGGAGGAAAATAACAATCTAATTTTAAAAGTTCACAGCTGGAAACAGTATTATTGTGAGACAAAAAGCTGTGAGACAAAAAGCTGTGAGAACTAGAATCTGATTGGTTAAAGTGTAATATCTTAAGGACTTTTGTTTTCTTTCAAACTTATTTTGAGGAACGTAGGATTGTGTTCCAGAGGGCCATGTGTACACTCTCTGGAGGTAAGAAAATACACATTTGATACCCTAAAAAGGTAAGGCTCAATCTGTATGTCATCACTAAAGGCTGACTACATTTCTTCAAGCAGTATCGGGTTCCAGGAGACGACCTTAAGGTGAAGTCTATTGGTCCTCTATTTTAACATGTGGAAGTAGTCAATGTTCTCTCTCTCTCATATAAGTGGTGAGCTGTATCTTAGTCTAGTAGTAGACCATTACAATATACTTGTCAGGACTCCAGTTGGCTCTCATTGAACAATTTAAATTCAACACAAAGTAGTATGAGAGAAAGCCCTGTTTGTTCTTTCCTGAACAATGGCCGACCTGGAGGGGTTTGCATAATTTAACATTCAGTTTCAGTTGTTCACATTCATCTTCAATAAATAATTTCATATGCAACGATTCCCTGTGATTTGTTTCTTCTTTGTATCACAATCATTTCTCCTCTTGGTATTAAAGGCTTGTGTCCTACTTCCTGCTCTCTTGCACAGGAGCATGGGAGTTGCAGTGCTGTGTGCTGGCTGGCTAAACTCAGCGCCAGCTCAGGCAATCTGAATCTCATTAATCGCTTACCTTTTGGGACAAGGCCAAGGAACTTTAAGTCACGGCAAAAGGCCATTTCTTTAAGTTGTTCTCCCCAGCAAGTGCTGTATCCATGCAGAGGCCAAGACTTCCCCTTTAAACGACCACTTCATTCTTATTTCACTCTTTGAAAATATACTGAACAAAAATATAAAACGCAACATGGAACAATTTCAAAGATTTTACTGAGTTACAGTTCATATAAGGAAATCAGTAAATTGAAATACATTTATTAGGTCCTAATCTATGGATTCCACATGACCGGGCATATACTTCCCCTTTAAAAAATGGCCACTTTACACTGCCTTCATTTTTTGAGTTATGTTAGATTTTAAAAATCTAGTTGACAAAACTGAGGAACAAAATATTTGTTACATTATAATACAAGTTCATACAACTTGGCCAGTGGCAACCCGTCATTGAGCCCCACATTTTTAGCCAGCATTTTTAGTTTTTTGGGGGCTTCCTGTTTTGCATGTTATTTTGGCATTAATATTTAATATGTGTCACATTTCAGTTTGCAAACAACGTAAAGAAAGAAACTTTTAGTTAATAAAGCCTCCAAACAAACATGGTCTCTTTTTTTGCTTTCTTGAGTAAGCCGGCTCCAAAACGCAGGTGTTTCAGCCAGCTCAGTGCTTTCTGTGGCGGTGGGGCAGGCAGCGGAAAATACGGAGCGTAGGGGTTGGTAATGTTCTCTAGTTGCGCCGTGATTGGCTCAGTGTTCTGTCACACATGGGGACACTACGTCATTGCCAAATCTAAGGGTAGAGCTCAAAAATTCAAGCCCCTTGGGTGCTGCCAAAGAGTTAAATTAGAAGTGCCCATCCAAGAAGGCTCAAGGTCATTGGCCACAGATAAAATGACGTCAAACCACATTATAAATCTACAGTAGTTTTGATTGGACTGATAATGTCAAGATCATACTTTCAAAATCTTAGCTAGCAGTCATCATCATGAATCAAGTCGACAATCTACTGGCAAATCCTTTTCAATCCTTGTCATGTGGAGAGAAATAATGAAGAGAAATTATAGATAAAACGTATAGGTGGTTATCGGCCATTGGACATAAACAATACACAACAAGTTGGAAATCGCAAAGTCAACAATGAATGGTATGGAAGGAATCAGTGGCTAACTGCAAGCATTGCAAAGCAATCACTAGCCTGATATTCAGTGGAGTGGGAGTGTGGTCCCAATTCATTGGCCTTGCTGTCAATCCAGCATGATTTATGCTGCGCTCAAAACAACTGTTCACTCAGAACTGGGAAATCTGACCAGTGAGTTCAAGACAACTGGGAAATCAGGAAAAAACTAGCTCCAAATGGGAAAATACGTTTTGAACGGTCATCCAACTCGGAATTGTAAGTCGGGAACTCGGTCCTCTTTCTAGAGCTACGACCTGAAGATCACTGACGTCATCATGATTCAACCTTGTTTTTTTCAGAGTTCCCAGTTGTCTTGAAAGTACCATAAATCCAGAGAATGCCAGACTTGATGATGACAAAATTTGCCCACGAAGGACCGCCGGGCCACTTTCCTGTTCAAGTGAGCACAGCACAACAAGGTGAGTCCAAAAATGTATTGTATGCTGCTGCATAAATTATGTAAAATGCTTGGGAGATATGTATACTGTAGCTGTTAGTAGACCATGTGCCTCACCCTAATAATTTGGTCTATTTTTCACCTCTTCATTTTGCCTGCTGTTCTTACTTGGTGGTGCACATGTAGCCTATAACCTGTTCTTGAGAAATGTAATCATCTAATATTGTAAGAGCTTTCCTTGTCTGGTTATATGCCCCCTTTATTTATCATACGGTTCTGACTTGGTGTACAGGGAGAACACCGTAAGAACGGCCCATGTTCTGAATTCCGTTGTTGTACATTTCAAAAGTGCTGAACAAATAGTTATATTGACTACGTCCGTCCTAGCTCGCTCATTAATGTCTTTATCAAAATTACGGATTATCCGCTTGTCGTCCCCATGCCATAGTTTGTACACCTCAGTTGTCAGTAGAAACCACATTTGTTTAAACAAGTCAGACATATCAGCTATGTTTTTTTTAGAGTCAGTAAATGAGGCTGAATGAACTGTTTCGTTGCCAGACAAGGCTCCGCTGATAGCCAGGTGTAGCAGTGGAAAGGTGTTGGGGCTGCTGTGGGGACTCTGCTGTAGCGACAGCTTTATGTAGTTTGTGGCCACAGCTCGTCACCGTTAAAGTGCAATGAATGTATTGTTTAGTGGCTTTGCTGACATGCATCCCCTCAACATTCTTTAGGTTTGGCCCACCAAGATTTACATGCCAAAATCGCCACTGAAGTTCAGTGGCATTGAACATACAGTGATATACTCCACCAAACAGAGTTGTCTGCCTCATGTTCTTTTTAAATCTATTTTTATCCATTTGAAACTCATCCTTTTCCACGTCTCTGTCTTCATCCAGAACACCACATCACAGACCCTCATTTCAATGTGTGCCAGAATTTCCCCCTGCACATGAATACAGCAGTGGCTGCTAATGCCCCTCTCATACTGATTAATACGGAATCAGAATGGATGGGGTGTTTTGTGTGTGCTCTCTGAATAAGAGACTATGTGGGAATGTGTTTCTGTGTGTGTGCGCTGGGTAGTGTGTGTCGTTGGATGGGGTTGGAGAAGAGTGTGTGTGTGTGCTGTGTAGTGTGTTTCTGTGTGTGTGTGGTTGGATGGGGTTGGAGAGGAGTATGTGAGTGAGTAGCCTCTTTGTCATGACCCCTGGACTGTTGATCACGTTTTGTCACAAACTCATCTTCTCAGCCGGGGCGCTGGAGAGGCCGTGGAGTACCTCTGTCATTCACTGACAACACTTGAACCTGAGGCTGCCGCGTAGACAGAGGTCCCCCCCCACAAAAAAAAAACCCAATTAATGAGGGAAAGGTTTGAAGAGGGTGCCCTTGACTCTGCCTGTGACGGCTTAATTGTAATCTCCCACAAGCCCCCTGGCAACAACCTTCCCCGTTCAACGGCCCCCTGCACTTCTGATTGAACTGAAAGGTGTTTGGCATATTAAATTTACCTCTCAGGTCTGAGGTATAGTGGAACATCTGTTCTGTTCCGAGCCTCTGTACATTGTCAGGTAGCGAGGATAAAGAGGCCTTGATGCGACTGTATAGAACCTACTGCTCGAATGGACAGTTAGAACCGCGGGAGGAAAACCGGTGCTAGAGGATTTAATACACATCTGTTATATAAATCTGTATTTACTCTTGAGGGATGTGACCTCGGGGTTAATACTCTCTAGGTCCATTATTGCGCAGAGAGGAACAGCAGTGCTTCATGTCATGTATGTCTCTATACTTTATCTTGTCACTCCCAGTAGAGAGCTATCCTACACAGAGCCTCGTCTTCGTTTAAGCCTGTTGTGACCACTGGGTCGTGTTAATGCGACGGTGTGACAGGCGGAGGCACATCCTATGTGGAGGTACCCTGCTACATACCATGTACGACGCTCATTAGCGTCTCTGTACTCAGTAAAAACAATCATGCATTGCAGCCATTATAGTTATCATTACTATGTCTATGCATAGTATAGGACATCTGGAGCGGGATTAATATGATATTGTGCAGTTGTGGCTATTCTGAGAAGAGATGCATGCATGTTTTCATGTCTAATGAATTACGTGTCTGTGTAATTTCCCCTCCCTCTCTTCCACAGTCATTTCTAAGGACTGCGATCAAATATGACCTTTATTAAGGCCTGCGATATCTGTACAGTGGGCTGCTGTTCTTCCTGCTGGCTCTCTGTCAGACTTTTGCAGATTCAGCAGTGTGTGAGGAAATTGTCTCTGGGACACTTGGGAGAAAAAAAAACACATTTCAACATCCCCATCTCCAGCAGTAGATCATGCACACCATCTTAAAGTAGCATATCAAAAGGCCATGGATGAACGCCAGAGTCAGCCCATGTGTTGTAATCGAGGAGCTAGCCTAGCCTAGCACAGTGCTGGCTGAGGTAGAGTGCATGATGTGTTGTAGTCAAGGAGCTAGCCTAGCCTGCTACAGTGGTGGCTGATGTGTTATAGTCAAGGAGCTAGCCTAGCCTAGTCTGCTACAGTGGCGGCTGAGATGATGGATGTGGATAATGCCCCAGTCCCTGCTCATGTGCGGTTCACAGAGGTGCCATCTGAGCTCAGACCAAAGTTCTTATCTCTAGCCTGATTGCTTTGTTCATCCCGTTCGCCACGTTGGTGTCGCAGAGTGGAGCTTGTGGTGGATATCACGCCGATTGTGGGTCGGCGCCGATGCAACGCTCCCGGGACTTTGCGTTCCGGACCTGACATTATGGGCCATTATTAATCGCAGGGCATGCTGGGTAAAGAAATTAAGACGGGGCGGCCATGGTGGAAGCAAGACGCATTAAAGGGAGGCTTTTCAAAGGGAATGAGGATGAAAAGTGACCATTTCGTCATTGTGTGCAAAGCGCGCAGCTCCTGTGAGTTCTCATCTTGTTAACATAATGCCGCCTTCAAAAAAAAAAAGAGGGGCTGAAAGCATTTCTCCTGCATAAATAATGCAAATGGGAGAAATACATTTTGCAACAGGTTAGGGTTCTGCTCATTTCTATTCAAAGCCTTGCAGCCTTTCCCCCTCATATACATGAGGTTCCTAAAAGCCTCTCCTGAGAGTGCAAAGAGGTGGATGGCAGAGCGGAACAGAGGACCTTTTGTAGAAAAGATGAAAGACGAGAAAACTATTAGGTGCAGTCACAATTATATTTTCCCTGTGTTTTATATCATATTGTTTCAACAGCTGATGAAACTAACACTGTGAAAAAAACATAAATCAGTTTTATTTCCTGATAGTTGCTGGTTGAAAATACAATCTACACAGGACCTTCTAATCAACAGGTTTGCATGGGCGGGAGTTTCAGCTTTACATGGTGACATCACCATGTGGTAAATTGGTTGCTAGACCAATGTCAGCTAGTTTTCAGTTTTCTCCTGCCCACTCAGATCCCTCCCAGACAGACTGAGCAAAATTCTTGATTGAGAAATAGTTTTTTCCCCTAAAAAACGACTTTGCCCATTTTAATGGAACTCTATTACAGTAAAGTACTTAATTGTTACCCAGAAATGATTTGATATCGATATAAAAAATGGCTGCATTGGGCCTCTACTCATGGTTGGGAGAGGGGATTGGTCGGCCGGGGAAAAGCAATCAAGAAGCAGGGGCGAAATCGCCGGGGTTATTTGAGAAGTGGCAAAAAGCCCCCGACATGGCATGTCTCACCAGGTGCTCAGTGCTTCCCTCCAGTGGTGGGACACTTACAAGCATGTTTGCTCTTTCTATTCCTGATTCTCCCACAGAAAACAGAATAGCTCACATTACCCGTCTCCCTTCCTTTTCATCAAGACCACTAATTGAAAGGGAGATACCTAGTCAGTTGTACAACTGAATGCCTTCAACTGAAATGTGTCTTCCGCATCGAGGAACTTGATAGATGCAGTGTACATGCTGGATGCAGAGCCAGATAGATGCAGAGCCAGAAAGATGCAGTGTATATGCTGGATGCAGAGCCAGATAGATGCAGTGTACATGGTGGATGCAGAGCCAGATAGATGCAGTGTACATGGTGGATGCAGAGCCAGATAGATGCAGTGTACATGGTGGATGCAGAGCCAGATAGATGCAGTGTACATGGTGGATGCAGAGCCAGATAGATGCAGTGTACATGGTGGATGCAGAGCCAGATAGGTGCAGTGTATATGGTGGATGCAGAGCCAGATAGATGCAGTGTATATGCTGGATGCAGAGACAGATAGATGCAGAGCCAGATAGATGCAGTGTACATGGTGGATGCAGAGCCAGATAGATGCAGTGTACATGGTGGATGCAGAGCCAGATAGATGCAGTGTACATGGTGGATGCAGAGCCAGATAGATGCAGTGTATATGGTGGATGCAGAGACAGATAGTGGATGCAGAGCCAGATAGATGCAGTGTATATGCTGGATGCAGAGACAGATAGTGGAAGCAGAGCCAGATAGATGCAGTGTATATGCTGGATGCAGAGCCAGATAGATGCAGTGTATATGCTGGATGCAGAGCCAGATAGATGCAGTGTACATGCTGGATGCAGAGCCAGATAGATGCAGTGTATATGCTGGATGCAGAGCCAGATAGATGCAGTGTATATGCTGGATGCAGAGCCAGATAGATGCAGTGTATATGCTGGATGCAGAGCCAGATAGATGCAGTGTATATGCTGGATGCAGAGCCAGATAGATGCAGTGTACATGCTGGATGCAGAGCCAGATAGATGCAGTGTACATGCTGGATGCAGAGCCAGATAGATGCAGTGTATATGGTGGATGCAGAGCACATGGTGGATGCAGAGCCAGATAGATGCAGTGTACATGGTGGATGCAGAGCCAGATAGATGCAGTGTACATGTTGGATGCAGAGCCAGATAGATGCAGTGTACATGGTGGATGCAGAGCCAGATAGATGCAGTGTACATGGTGGATGCAGAGCCAGATAGATGCAGTGTACATGGTGGATGCAGAGCCAGATAGATGCAGTGTATATGCTGGATGCAGAGCCAGATAGATGCAGTGTATATGGTGGATGCAGAGCCAGATAGATGCAGTGTATATGCTGGATGCAGAGCCAGATAGATGCAGTGTATATGCTGGATGCAGAGCCAGATAGATGCAGTGTACATGGTGGATGCAGAGCCAGATAGATGCAGTGTACATGTTGGATGCAGAGCCAGATAGATGCAGTGTACATGTTGGATGCAGAGCCAGATAGATGCAGTGTACATGGTGGATGCAGAGCCAGATAGATGCAGTGTATATGGTGGATGCAGAGCACATGGTGGATGCAGAGCCAGATAGATGCAGTGTACATGGTGGATGCAGAGCCAGATAGATGCAGTGTACATGTTGGATGCAGAGCCAGATAGATGCAGTGTACATGTTGGATGCAGAGCCAGATAGATGCAGTGTACATGGTGGATGCAGAGCCAGATAGATGCAGTGTACATGTTGGATGCAGAGCCAGATAGATGCAGTGTACATGGTGGATGCAGAGCCAGATAGATGCAGTGTATATGCTGGATGCAGAGCCAGATAGATGCAGTGTACATGGTGGATGCAGAGCCAGATAGATGCAGTGTACATGTTGGATGCAGAGCCAGATAGATGCAGTGTACATGGTGGATGCAGAGCCAGATAGATGCAGTGTATATGGTGGATGCAGAGCCAGATAGATGCAGTGTACATGCTGGATGCAGAGCCAGATAGATGCATTGTATATGCTGGATGCAGAGCCAGATAGATGCAGTGTACATGTTGGATGCAGAGCCAGATAGATGCAGTGTACATGTTGGATGCAGAGCCAGATAGATGCAGTGTACATGGTGGAAGCTGGATGCAGAGCCAGATAGATGCAGTGTACATGGTGGATGCAGAGCCAGATAGATGCAGTGTATATGCTGGATGCAGAGCCAGATAGATGCAGTGTACATGTTGGATGCAGAGCCAGATAGATGCAGTGTACATGGTGGATGCTGGATGCAGAGCCAGTCATCTCCGAGATCATGAAGGAAAGGAGACGAGCATCAGAACAAGGAAACCAGTTTACAGTATGGGAACACATTGTTTCTCCCCCTGGAACTGGACAGACAGTATCCCCCCTGACTCTCAGAGCTTGTTTGGTGATGGTGCTGCTGGATGTTTGCATGGTTTCAGTTTCCTCTCAGTGGGCCGTGTGATGAAACTGTGTAACCCCCACTAACCCCCACTAAGCCCTGGATGGGGTTATCAGCTGCCTCTCCAGGGGGGAGCTAAAGAGAAGTGCTGCCGGGGCCAATGCATTCCACCCCTGTGACATCATCAAATCCTGACAGCCTCCGCACTCCACTCCGTTAACTCTCCGTTGTCAACAACTGATTGAGGGTCAGTTCTCGGCCACCCTACTTCTAATCAGTCACCACTGTGAGCTGAACAGCTGAACTGGCCCATGGCCAGTTGATAAGCATGTGCAAACACGTTTCGCCCTTGCATTAGCGCCGGGTATCAGCATGGTGGCAGCATAGCCAAAGACCTTCAGCGGCGCATGGAGGGAGACACTCCACACACACTTCCTGTGACGACTCCAACTCTGAGAGTTAATTAAGGAGTGTTTAACCTCATCTGGGCTTTTATGACATGATGGACTGCGGAGTGACGACACTTTGGAGTGGCGGTCTGTCCATGTGTCCTACACGATACTCTCCGGCAGCGCTGTCACACACACACACACACACACACACTTCTGTCTTCTGATTAGGCCTTACTGTCGAACGCGCTAAGTGGGCTGCCACCACACAGGAGAGGGGCTTAAGAGGGTGGCGGCTGTTCTGCTGTTTGAGCTGGGCACCAACCATGTGGATGAGATAGGAGAGAGATGTGTGAGAGAGAGAGAGAGCGATAGAGAGAGAGATGGGCCTTGGTGCAGCTCTCCAGACCAGCGATAAGTGGACCATGAAGTTAGGAGGGAAAAACACCTGATAGCAGGATGGAAGCACTCAATGAAGTCAACATGCAACAACAACAATAAACCCCTGACAACAGCATTGCTTTTAAGAGGGCAGCTTGAAATTATCAAAGCTGGAGGCCGTTGGCTGTGTGTGTGTGTGTCAGCGAGCTTGAGGTGTCAATGATGGGACAAGAGGAAGGGGTGTAGAGGAAGCTTCCTCTAACTAACAGAGGGAGTGGGGCACTGCTCTGATTGAGCTGTATCAACAGCACTAGTGTGTGTGTGTGTGTGTGTGTGTGTGTGTGTGTGTGTGTGTGTGTGTGTGTGTGTGTGTGTGTGTGTGTGTGTACTGCACTATGCTTGTGGGTGGTCTACATGATAAATACTAGGTCTTTGATCGCCTCACCAGATATTAGTGGTGATAACAATAGCTACAGTCATTATCCTTGTGTATTACAGATCTTCCTCATTTGTGATTCCAACTCCCTGGGGATGCTTGGGCGGTCTGAGATTACTGCCATGGAATAGTTGGTCATTAGTCGCTATTGATCGGCACAAATGATAGCCTTCTCGTTGGGCCGGGGGCATGTGCCTTGGCAAGTCTCGACGTTAACTGATGACCCGTGAACTGCCGGACCAGTTGTTTTTACCCCAGGTGAAGTTCCCTTCTCATTTATCTCTCCCCTGCAAAACTCACACACACATCTCCATTCTCTAGCCCCAGGCCTTAAGGGAATTGGTGCTGGGGCTTGTTCCCTTGGAAACCCCTTTCAGGGCTGCAATGACCTCACCAGTCTGGTGACCTGTGGAGAGAGAGAGTAATCTGAAGATGAGACCAGGGAAAGAGACCGAGATACCAGTGATATGTCAAGCTGTACTCAAATACTGAGAAGATCACTCAATATCTAATACCATTTGACCGATCCAGATGTATTAGTCATGTTTTCTAGTGACAAAGCTGGATAAACAGAGATAATATGATTGCCAAAATATGGGATGGTAAACAACAGGGTGTGTGTACGTGTGTATGTATCCATTTGTGTGTTTGTGAGTATAATCATTTTATGTGTGTGTGTCTGAGTGGGAGTATTTGTTTGGGTATGTGTTTCTACACTCTCTCTCACACACAGATCAGCTCCATCAATCCTTCAGCATATAGACTGCCTTTGGCTTTGTGTGTCTATGGAACTTCTGCCTCCTCTTTTTAGCTGTGCCCCCTACCGTGTCACCGGGGGCTGTCAAATGGGGGTGAGATAACCTGTTTGCGCTGCATTGAGGCCTAATTGATCCCCGAGGCCGTGGAGTTAAGCTCTTCTCAACATTGCTTGACTCCACAATGACTCGTCTGGGAGGGAGACAACACCTGCTGGCTCACACCAGGGTGTTCCAATGACAGGCAAGACAGAGGGGGGGGTGTAAGGACAGTAAAGGGAGGACTCATCTGTCTTTCACATACAGACAGGGGGGGTGTAAGGACAGTAAAGGGAGGCCTCATCTGCCTTTCACATACAGATGTAAGGAACAACATACCGAATGTTGGTCTGCCGTTCATCTGTCGCTCGTCTGCTGTTCGTTCGGTGCAGTCGTCTGACTGCTGAAATGTTCACGAGATTCTACATGTAGAAATCGGTTTGTAAATTACAGACAGCACTCTGTTCAGAAGTGCTAAGTACTCTCGGCCGACAAACGCTACCGGTGTGTCCGTGCCTTAAGGGGATTGGGAAAGGGAGAAAGAGGGGAGTCTTTACAATGGGCCTTGTTCCACAGGTGTGGGGATTGTTACGCGTTCACCGCAGGGGCTATTGAACTGCCTGCCAGGCTGGATGGGACCCAGGGGGACGTGCTGGAAAAACAGGAAGAGATCAGGTGAGCCAAGGAGGTGGAGAAAGGGAAAGAAAGAGAGCGAGCCGTGTGCTGAGAGGAGAGGGGGTGGTGACAGACATGTCCCAATCACACCCTCAGTTCTGCTCAACCACCCTGTGATTAGCATACCTTTGAGTAGGATCCATAAAAATTAAAGCCAAAGCTATTGAACGCCTGAAGCTTTCAATGTAAAGACGTTTTGCAACAACGGTGCACCAAGCGTTGCAAAAGCGTCCGCATTCTAAAGTGGATGTGTGGGTGTCGAGTGAGAATGTGTCGGCTCTCCAGCACCCGTACCCCCGCCCCCTCGCTCTCTGCTTTGCCGGCGGCGATAGCAGGGGTTGGCACTCCGGTATCGTCCCTGGCAAGTGGGTGAGGTGCTCCACCACCATCACACACCAGCTCCCTTTCACACTCCAGCTGGAGGACAGGAGGGTCACTTTGTTGACCTGCTTTTAAAGCCCCACCACTTGGACAGTAATCACCAAAAATAACACCGACGCTCTAAAGAGCCTAACGCCCATTGGCCTGTGAATCGAGTCACACAACAAGCACTCCCAGAATGACTGTATTAATCACCAGCAACAACAGAGGTGGACCCTTTTGAAAGCATACATATTCAACTGCATTATGCTAAAAAGTCATTGAACGACCTGGCGCCGGGGCCCTGTGTGTTTCGATATCAAACCAGAGGAGGGGGTAAACAATAGCGTGCAAATAAATCAAATATGGCCGCCCAAGCCTCCGCAGTGCCAATAGAATTATTGGAATATAAAACTCATCCCCATATAAATGACATTGTGTTGAAGTGATAAACCCCATGATAGGCCCCAATTCTACTCTATTACACAATTTGACAGTTTATAAAAAATAACTGACAAAGGGATTCATTAGTAAAACTAAAAAGTTGTAAATTGTATCTGGGCATCTGGAACGTGTGAGACTTTGCACTTCGACCTCTCATTGGAGAATGTTATTGCAATTTGAAAAAGTGTCTCGCTGAGAGAAAAATGAACATCCGAGTGAGCCGACCCCCTATACCAGCTAGAATCGAGTCTTCTCTTGCTCTGTGTCTCCTGAAGCAGCAGGCCCCATCTGAACCGAGGGCAGCTATTGATTCCTCTAACGATGTGGGAAAGAGCTCATTGTGACAGAGTTTTTCCAGGAGCCTCTTGTCCCCGTTTACCTTTAGTGCCAGAACGAATTGGCCTGATAGGCAGCTGTGTTTTCAAAAGGCTTACACGCCACAGGTTTCTTTGGAGAGGACGGCCTCTTTCATGGCAGGATTAGAGGCAAACCCATCAGCCCCAGATAGGATTCTCTGAAGGGAAATTCCTCAAGAACTGGCTTCACTTTTTGAGACGTCTGTTTGTGAAATCTGGCCGTGTAAGATTAACAAAGAGTCTCTCTGGTTGTTGTTTTTTTATATAGAGATTTGATACAATCCGCAGTGCACAGCCTTTGTAAAACATTTTTGGCAGCGAGGGCTTTGATAATGCTACTCCTTGTGTTTTTAAGATATGGCTAAGTGGCTGTTGATGTCAGAGAATGAGAATTGCAGAATGGTAATTGGCTCCGTTCCCCTAGTTCGCTCGACAGCAGCATTCGAACCAATGTGGGCCTGGGACTTCTGCCAAAAGCCTCCATCTTTATTTTTTTCCCCTCCCTCCCTCGCTCACTTTTTTTTTGTTTGGCGACACTGCTCATGTCTGCATTTGTCCCTTTTGATAAGACCCTTTCATCCTGTTTGCATTGATTACTGGCTGACGAGTCACCCTGATACACTCGGGGCCCTATTCAGGCCGGCCTCGCTGCACACTGGGCCCATTGTGGCCAGGAATGTGTCTCCTTTCAGGGCCTGAGCCCGCCTATGAAAGCATGTCAATAATCCTGAGACAGCGGTGCTCCACAATACCCCGACTCGCCATGGAAATAAGGCCCTCATTTTCCGCTCCACTAAGGGGAGAGTGCTGGCTGGATAGGAGAGAGCAGACGGATGGACGCGGAACATCAAACCCCAAGCTCACCATCCCTGCTTCTGGGTGGGGGCGATAGCCTAGCTAAAATGGCATAATGCTAGCATTTAGCTAAATGAATATGTGCATGATCCACAGAGCGAGAGTGTATTGTGTGTGCTCTCGTAAAAATGGATCCAAAGTCCCCATTTGGTTACGTAATAAAAATTGTGAGAAATCTTGCATGAGTTAACATAGCCCATTCTGCACTTCACAACTGAGGTCTCAATAAAAAATAAAACCTTTTGGACCTCATTTCAGGAAGTATCAGTTCTGAGATGACGGTAGTAGTGGCTGGAAGGAACCAGCAGTAGGCTTGGCCGTGAGACTGTGGTTTCGGCACCGGAGGTTTGTTTGAGTAGAGAGCGTAATTCTGCAGGCAGAACAAATGGGATTCTGGTCTTTAGCGGCCACTAAAACCACTGAAAACAGACATCTGTTCTATTAATTTGGGGGCTGGTTTGCGGGGCCAGGTAGGGCTGTGGGAATCCGATTGTAAGCCTGGAGATGGAGTGAAAGCGGGAGGCCGATCATCGCTCTGCAAAGAATTAAAACCACCTCTGCAAATAGCCCCAGTGTGTGTAGAGCCCCGGGGTGGGAGTTTCACAGCGTCCATGGTTCCAGTGTAAATAAACAGTGCAGAGGTCTGCGAGGGTGGAGGGCCTCTTCTCCCAGAGGTGAAGCCCTGGCCTTTGTTGCCTCCTAATTCAGGCCACTCTTTATTGAGGATGAGGGAAAAGTGGGTCTCTGTGTGTGATATTAGAATGCAAGGTCCACCATGTACTTGTGTGTGTGAATGCATGTGTGTGTGAGGGATCAAGACTTTCAGGTCTTCTCCATGTTGTGAACTCCAACCACAGCGCACTTATGGCCAGGTAATGGTTTTCGTTGATCGGTTTTTTTTTAATGGAAACTGATCTGGGTTATTTACATAGTTTCTTTCCCATACTTTAGTAAAATTGGTAGACTAGCAGCCCTTTGGCCCAGTTTTACTATTTGGGGCCTTTTGTTATGCATTCGACCTCAGCCCAGAGTCTTTGTTCCAGCCCTCAACTAGCCCACGTGGGCCAGTCCAAAGTTTACAATGAGGTAGCCAATGAGGAGTGGTCATTTTCTCCCTCCTTTAAGCGAATAACCCTGCTAGCCTCACTGAGCATAAACATCTGAGAGGCATCCAATTAAAGTGGTGATATCTCCAGGCGTTTGAAGGTTCATCTGAAGCAAATGCCGTTAACTTATAATTTACACATAGCTTACACTTTAAAATGTATACCATGTTTATTTTTTTTCCTGCTTTCCGGTCTGCACAGATGTTATGGTAAAAAAAAAAAGATGGATTTTTCACATAGTGGAAAAGTCAGAATGAAATATTAGTTTGTTAACCATGTATAAAACTAGGTCGTTTTAGTGATGAAAAATATAGGCCCATTCCATATTTGACTTCTAGTATAATTCGCACAGCTCTCTAGCGCGATGAATAATTTAGTGATGTTGAGTAAACAGGAGCAATAATTAGGTTCACAGACATGATGTCGACTTTGGTAATAAATCATTACCTTTATTTAGCAAACACGTTTATACCCTATATTTAAATTTCTATAAGGCCACGAAGTACACCATCACGACCTCATCCTGCTTGCTTATAGGCTAGCTTTCCAAAAACAAGGAATTAAAAATGCATATAATTTCAAATTTTTGTTTTAAGGAGAAAAAAAAAAATCAAACCCCAATGAAGACAGAAACTGTTGGCTGCAATGAGCCAATGTTAGAGCGAGGTAAATGCTTTGTTTTGCGGTAATACAAATGTATTCGGTGGAGGAGGGGGGAATCAAACTGATATTTAGCCCCTACTAACTCCACCCCCCCCCCCCCCCTCTTTTGTTTTATGCAAGGCTCTTTTTACCACATGGTAGTGACAGATTGTTTGAGCTGGAAGGAAAAGCCATTCGAAGCTAATTAAGCAGCCATTCCAGGGACTATTTGCAGGCAGGAGGGAGAGAAGCACAGGCATTTGTCAGCGCTGAGCCCCGCGTGGTATTGATTGACAGCATGGGATCCTGACTGACAGCCTTTGCTGCCTCTGGCCAATTGTAAGCGAGGAGGTAAGACAGCTGCACAGCCATTGGATAACGAGCAGTGACGGGGAAGGGGAGCCCCACGTGGGGCTGAGTATAGCGAGCAACACGTGATAGGCTGACTTCCTCGGGCGCAGACATGTTGTACCTTTCAGCGTTGCCGATATGAAAGCTTGTTGATGGTTGAGGTCTTATTAAAAATGTAGGTCGATCAAATCAGTCTGATCAATGAATACATTTAATCCCCATTTTCTAGTATTCGTGTTAGACTTATGCAAGGGCTATGCTTATTAAATTCAATCGTTCTTAATTATAGGCTTTCAAAACTATGCGATGGAGCAAATCATACATTAAACACTACCGTCCTAAATGATTAAGCTATTTGTAGGCTGGATCTTCTAAGATAGCAAATTATAGAACACATACTTTCTTCAGAGCACATTTAATGTGCTTGTGAGTTTCAGATTTCATAAACTGCAGTATAGCCTATTCTAAACGTTTAAATGAGACAAGTAATTGGCTGATATAGAAAAATAGTTGCTTAATTGCTAGGACACTTTTTAGTCCAGAAACACAGGCATGCGAGGCATTCAATTTGATTGTTACATTGTATCTAACATTATAGGAGATTTAACCATGTGTACCATGCTGCACATGCCCATGTCTGCATCACATGAGGGATTTAATATATCAATGATTAAAAGTTAAACAGTATATTCTGACATTTGTGGCAGAAACATTTATAATTACCTTTGTTTATTACAAGTTCGTCAGTTGAATACCAGTTTAGATCCAAAATGGCGAATATATGAGGTCATATATCACAGTCCAATGGGAACACAAGGGTACTATGTACCCCACGTGGGGACATCCCTCTCTGATAGGCCAATGCGGATAAACTCCTTCGGAGAATCCGATTGGCTTGTGAGAGGCCCTCTCGCGGCAGTTGAGTCCTCGTGTCAGTGCACAGTCTGTGTGTGGTACAGCAAGCGTTGGAGAAACTGGGTACATCGAATGCAAGCAATTGCTTCGTTACAACATCCAACTTTTCTACGATTTAACCTCTTTTAACTTACAAAATTGTATTTGGATTTACTAGAAGACTCGTCAATAATTGCATTAAGTCAAGAAAGGCTTTCTTGGAAGTTTTATGCGGTCAACAACTCGTTCTAATCGACGGCTCTCCGACGTCGGATCGGAAAGGCATTGTCGAGGCAGGTCGTGCGGCGCCACGAGATCGCCGAAGTTCCAAAGGGCTCGGCTGGGACAAGGATTCCATGTAACCAGCGATTACTTTTGGATCATTTTTTCATTCTCATAAGGAAGGTTACCAGCCGAGGATTGTGAAAATTCGTTCAACAGAGGGATTATTGCCGTCGTAGGGGAGGGGAATCAATCGAGACAAAGGTACAGAAGAAGACCCGAGAAGAGCCCGCTAACAAGACGGGTGGTGTAGCTTTCATGGCTGGGCTACTTTGAAAACAGCATTGTGTTTTATAACCAAGCTTGGTGGACTGAATGTCATAATCCCGCAGCCCGCTTTGTCAAATATTCTGTTTTCCAGTTGCGCTCGAACACTGCAGCTCGGCGAAACAGCAAATTGTTACATTTGTTGCGAATACAGATAATACAAAAACATGATACAATGTATCAACTCTGATTGTAGCGAGGCTGGTCTTTTTGGTTTTGGATAAATTGTTACCCGTGCTACGCGGCTATTGTAGTTTTTTCCGTCTGCTAGTGTAGCCTATTATCACTCTAGCGTGAAGGCTTGACACGCCAACAAACCTGTCAAACAAACCCATTTAGATATCACCATTTCCCAACATGTCGGATAAATATGTGCAAGTCGAGAATAGCGGTTTATTATGGCATGTATTTTTGAGAGACAGACCAGGCGATGATATTGAGTTAAATTATAGAGGCTATAATCTGCACATGCCATTGACTAAATTCAGCAAGTATTTCCTTGCTGTCGTCACGAACATATTTTGAAGCTATGTGCGTGTTCCTATTGCCTACTACATTAATTTAGCTAATATCCATTCTGTTCTGCTTTTTTGTTATGTTTGTTTGTGATGGTGAAAGGAAAGGGGCTTAAAAATCAACAATAAAGATCGAGAGATCGGAGGGTCGAAGTGTGTTCTCCGCCGCGGAGGATTGGCATTGTCCGACCGCTTGTGCGCACAGGGAGGGGTGGCGGACTATCGCACATCAACTCGGATTACTGAAGTATCCCCCAATTTCCCTCAAAAAAGGATACATTCAAGATGTATCCACAGGGCCGGCATCCGGTAAGTATCCCAGCTCTTGAGATTATTATGCGAAATAATGCAAATGTACCGCCTTCAAAATAATTAGCTTGTCAGACACGAGCTCGTGATCTGCACCTTACTATTTATGGTCTGCACGTCGAGTAGCCTAGTCTCTCTGTTTATGACACTCGACAACACGTTTCGACAGGAAACTGCAAATAAACAATCGATTCACGTATAAGATTCTTATGAGCAGTTTTAATAACAAAAGACGGGCCAATATGTAAGAGGTGAAAAAAATATTTTCTGGGCGAATATTTTTTTTTTACCCTCTAAATTCCTCCAAGCTGCTGCATTGAAGCAGTAGCGGATATGCTGTAATTATCAAGCTTACTACACGGCATCATTGGCATGCATTGAATTCCTCACAAATCAGGTTGTGATTTCCTCTCTCTCTCCGATCACCCCCCTTCCCGTGCTCTTTGAGGACGGGCGCACTGACCCGCCTCTGTCATCGCACTCTTGAGTGATAGTGGTTCTTCCCACCATTATAAAAGCGGCCACCAGGCAGGGCTCAAGGGAACGTTTGGGTACCACACTGACAAACCACCATTCAGCAGCAGCAAAAAATCATTTTACACGGAAGAGAGAGGCCTATAGGAGAGGGAGGCTAAGAAAGCATGATGAAGGATGATGATACTATTTTGCCATGTTGCTATTGATTATAAATAGACTGTTATGTTATAGAAATGGGCTGAGATCTCGGCGTGATGTGTTATAGTCTATGTTATAGAAATGGGCTGAGATCTAGGCGTGATGTGTTAGTCTATGTTATAGAAATGGGCTGAGATCTAGGCGTGATGTGTTACGGTCTATGTTATAGAAATGGGCTGAGATCTAGGCGTGATGTGTTAGTCTATGTTATAGAAATGGGCTGAGATCTAGGTGTGATGTGTTATAGAAATGGGCTGAGATCTAGGCGTGATGTGTTATGGTCTATGTTATAGAAATGGGCTGAGATCTAGGCGTGATGTGTTACAGTCTATGTTATAGAAATGGGCTGAGATCTAGGCGTTATGTAATGGGTGTGGCTGCACCACCACTCCATTGGGGTTATTGATATCAACACTGCTTTTCTCTAGGCACCACACCAACCAGGGCAGCCTGGCTTCAAGTTCACCGTGGCCGAGTCCTGCGACAGGATCAAAGACGAGTTTCAGTTCCTGCAGGCCCAGTACCACAGGTAATGACATCCTCTTTTAGAGGATGTACTTCAACTGAAAGAACTAGGCTACTCGTGATCAATCTAGTTAGCGATGTCTGCTAACACTGTGTTTTACATGGCATGTTTGTTATGGGAAATGTGAAGGTGCTGTTGGTAATATCTAGAAAAATAGATTTTTCACATGGTACAACTATATTGAGTGGTTATGGTGTATTGTCTTTTTAAAACCATAGATTTCTGTGAAGTGGACTAACATGTATTAATTATGTAATAAAGCATAAATATTGGCTAATAATAATGGACCATATTTCTCCTCTTTCAGTCTCAAAGTGGAGTACGACAAACTGGCCAATGAGAAGACAGAGATGCAGCGTCACTATGTCATGGTAAGAATATCACACTACATACAAGTACAATCACTTCCTGGAACTAAAACCCTGCATGTGATGGTTAGTAAGCTGTGCTATTATTTTCCCTCAGATAAAACGGTAGCAACCGTGTTTGTTTGCAGAGGCAATTTGAGTGACATTTTTGGGTGCATTTGAGATTGTTGACTCATGATCATCCCTGTGAGGTGATTGGCCAGAAAGGGACATTGGGCCTCCTGTGATTGGAGGAAGCGTGTGTGTGTGCCTATAGAGAAGGAGTGCGTGGGGGTTGTTGTGAAACTCCATCAGAGGTCAAATGTCCGGCCGTTGATAAAAGGGCGTGACGGACGGGGCTTTGTGATGATGGGGGGGGGGGGGGGGGTTATAATGGCTCCATGGCCTCTTTTATGTCTCTGACCCCCTAAGGGTTAATGACTGGCCTGCTGGCTTTGTGTGTGAAGCTGATTTATTTAGGGCAGTATTCTCCCAGGGTGAGCTATGGCCTATGGGCCTTCACATACCCAGGGCCTTTCTGACACATCCAGGGCCTTCTAAGACATCTCATTAAGGATGGAGAGAGTTGGGGGGGTAGAAGGGACCCCCTGGCCAGGTAGACAACTAGTTAGTCACGGTGGAGTATGACATTTCTATTTTAGCCTAGCTGTTTAGCGGTGGCCTCCTATCCGGGATGACTTGCAGACAATACTGTGGCCTATGGCTGAATGACCTCATCAAGTAGAGGACACAGTCAAGTGAAGTATTACCATGTAAAAAAACAAATAGCAGTATTAACCTTTACATTGTTGCCATTTTAGAATGTGTGACTTAACTCCAAAACAACAGCTCCACCTGATCCACGTTCAAACATTCCCTTGTTAAATAATTTTTTTCATTTTCAAAGCCCCCCCCCCCCCCCCCCCCCATGATCAAATAGAAATTGTAAGTGTAGATAGTACAAAGTTATTTGTGCCTGACTATTTACTGTCAAGCTACAACATTGATCCAACTCAGAGCCTAGCTGAGGTTCTGGGTAACACAAGAAGGGCTGGTGAATGAATGGAAAATAACCAGTCAGTCCCTAGACATGATGTAACAGAGGCCCAACTCTGAGCTGAGGCCCCGTGCATATAAACTCCTCTTATCTTATTTGTCCACGCCAGGATGACTTTAACCAAACGCACTGGTACTTTAGTTAAACATTATTTTTTTATTCTGAGGAAACGCATGCACCGGTTTAGAGGTAGTGTGTGAGAGGGGGGTTGTTAGATAAACAGGATGGACTAACTAGGCCAAATCTGGCAGCCGCCGGTTCACGCCCTGATAGTGAGTATCGCTACGGATGTCTAATCTACGATTGACAACAATCTATTTGTTTTGAAAGACTCGTATTTCGCCAGACTGATTGAGTTAGCAACTTAGCATTTTAAAATCGGACTGTGCTCAAAAGAAGTGGATTGGAGTCCTGTAGCTTAGCATTTACCCTATCCACTCAGACACGGTTCACCTCGCTCACCCCCTAGACTCCCAAAAAGAGCTCGAAGAACAAAGAAAGGGATAGAAAAAGAGGGAGAAATAGAGGGATCACTACAGCCTTTGAGCCGGCCTGGGTGGAGGATTTGAAGTGTTAATCAGTAACGGGCTAGGACAGCTAGTTCTCTCCCCCTAGCCCTGCTCAGGAGTCCAGCATTCTGACATGCAGACTGCTTCCCATGGAAAACTCAGCTTTCACTTGTCCACTATTTATCTTTTTTGATATTCTAACTAGTAAATGAATGGGATATGAATGTTTCTATATGTGACTCTTGTCTTTTCCAGTACTATGAGATGTCCTATGGGCTGAACATTGAGATGCACAAACAGGTATGTAGCATTATCCTCATCTGTCTACTTTGAAAGTGTGGTTGTTAACATATGGGGCCTCTATCTGTCCAGCATATGGGGCCTCTATCAGTCCAGCGTATGGGCCCTCTATCAGTCCAGCGTATGGGGCCCTCTATCAGTCCAGCGTATGGGGCCCTCTATCAGTCCAGCGTATGGGGCCCTCTATCAGTCCAGCGTATGGGGCCCTCTATCAGTCCAGCGTATGGGGCCCTCTATCAGTCCAGCGTATGGGGCCCTCTATCAGTCCAGCGTATGGGGCCCTCTATCAGTCCAGCGTATGGGGCCCTCTATCAGTCCAGCGTATGGGGCCCTCTATCAGTCCAGCGTATGGGGCCCTCTATCAGTCCAGCGTATGGGACCTCTATCAGTCCAGCGTCTGTCAGTTAAATGAAGGAAGATGGGGACATCAGCTTGTGAGTCATTGAGTATGTTTACATGCACAGTAATAATGTGATATTAATCTGATTATGGCAGTAGGCACCTGGTTTTCTGAGCAATCTTTAGAATTATTAGGACATGTAAACACCGGTGTTCCAGTGGTGTATTTAATCTGCGCCTGTGCTGGCACCAGCCGAGAGCCTCCCTCTTTAGCGCCAGACAAGTGAGTTCTGAATAGATGTCTTAGAAATAGTTTTCCCATACAAACTTTATATGTCCAAACTCAGAATCAAATCTGTTTCCCCAAAATAACATGATAGCTGTGGTAGAACGTTTATTTTGATTGGTGATTTTCTGCATTTATCAGAGTGCCGGCAGGTAGCCTGATTTCAGATTTGTCCATGGAAACAGGATTATTATTATTAGGGAATGTGTTTTTCTTGCAAAGCTTGTAAATGTTTTAATCAAACTATTATATTAATCTGATTATTCACAAATAATCACACTGTGTGCATGTATGTATGTACTCATTATGTCTGACACATTGTGCTGTGTCTGTTTGTAGGGGATTGGAAAGCAAGACCTATGATTGTTCAATGACACAGACACACAACCTTAGTCGATGCCCTCAGTCTTAAATGCTTCTCAGTCACACAGGCACAGACACACACCTCACGTTCTCATTGCCTCCTGAAAAACACACGCACACATACGAGACCTTAGTCTATGCCCTCAGTCATAAACACTCCTCAAAGTAACACATGCTCACACACACACACACACACACACACACACACACACACACACACACACACACACACACACACACCGACTCCCTTCCTGTCTGTGAAAACGCTGACGGGCTAAATAGCGAGCGGGGCAGGCGGCCTGATGGGGCTGCTTTGATAAGATTAAAGTGAAGTCTGGCAAGGACTGAGTGTGTGTTTGCGTGTGTGTGTTTCTCCCAGTGACGAGTCTGACTCCACTAAAGGCAGCATGCAGAGCCAGCCAGCCAGTCTAAAACCTCATTAGGTCAGCTGCCTCTCAGCAGAAAGTATTAATCAGCAGTAGAAGCCAACCAGAGGGCTCCCTCCGCCTCAGCCTGGCTGTGAGTGGAGGAGACATTAGACCTGCCTCACTACTGGAGAAACAGACAAAATGGCCGCCTTAGAGAGAGGAAGGGGGAACAGTGCTCAGTCAAACAGTCTGTCAATATCCACCGGGCTGTGAAGCGGGCTTTTTAGTGGCGAGGTGATTTGTGGCATCTATCACGCAGTCTTCTCTAGTCTCCCTCTGGTTCCTTTCATCTCTCTTCTGTCTTTCCTGGTTTCTCGCTCTTTCCTTGTTATTTATTTACCTCCTCTTTACCCCCCACCCCCTTCTCAGTGGGATGTGCAGTGAGAGATGGGCTGTGCCTGTGTGTCATTAGCACTGTAATATGATGTATGAACATGGGCTTTAGGCAGGCTGGTCGAGGAGGAGGGGATAGGCTTTAGGCAGGCTGGTCGAGGAGGAGGGGATGGGCTTTAGGCAGGCTGGTCGAGGAGGAGGGGATGGGCTTTAGGCAGGCTGGTCGAGGAGGAGGGGACGGGCTTTAGGCAGGCCGGTCGAGGAGGAGGAGGGGACGGGCTTTAGGCAGGCCGGTCGAGGAGGAGGAGGGGACGGGCTTTAGGCAGGCCGGTCGAGGAGGAGGAGGGGACGGGCTTTAGGCAGGCCGGTCGAGGAGGAGGAGGGGACGGGCTTTAGGCAGGCCGGTCGAGGAGGAGGAGGAGGGGACGGGCTTTAGGCAGGCCGGTCGAGGAGGAGGAGGGGACGGGCTTTAGGCAGGCCGGTCGAGGAGGAGAGGATGGGCTTTAGGCAGGCTGGCTGGTCGAGGAGGAGAGGGGGATGGGCTTTAGGCAGGCTGGCTGGTCGAGGAGGAGAGGGGGATGGGCTTTAGGCAGGCTGGTCGAGGAGGAGAGGGGGATGGGCTTTAGGCAGGCTGGTTGAGGAGGAGAGGGGGACTGGCTGTCTTTGACTCACCCTCCGGGCCTGCAAGGTTAATAGCAGCAGTGGGAGGATGGTGGATTGGAGCAGCATGGCTGATTTATCAGGATGAGAAGTGTGTGCGTGCGTATGTGCGTCTGCATATTTTTGTGGCTGCCTATATACGTGTGTGTGCCAAATGTGTCCCACGGGGAACTAGATCCCCCAGAAGGTTCTGTCAGGCTCTTATCACTGACAGGAGGTGGGAAGAGGGAGGGAGGTGGGAGGGAAGGAGATGGACAGGGGTGGGAATAGGGCGGGAGATGGACAGCTGTGGGATGGGAGGTGGACAGTGGGAAGAGCGAGGGAGGATGGGGGGTGGGAAGAGCGAGGATAGATGGGAGGTGGACAGTGGGAAGAGCGAGGGAGGATTGGAGGTAAACAGCGGTGGGATGGGAGGTAAACAGTGAGGATGGGAGGTGAAGGATGAAACCGCTGTGTAAACAGGTTAATGGACTGGCCCTCTCCCTCGCTCGCCTTTTCTTTAGCAATAAGACCAATGGAGTCTAGTGAGTGGTGTGAATAATGAATGACCCCCCCATCGCTCCCCACTGAACACTAGTGTTTATGATGACATCAGTGTGGTGTAAACAGTGAGCATCTCTCTCCTCTTATCCTGGTTGCTGGTGGTGAAGGGAGGGGGAGAGGAGGGTTGGTCTGTATTATTGGATGCAGGCAGCATATTGTTCTCCCTGCTCTGAGTAGGATTTACTTGGTAGTGGAGGAAACATGGCTATCTGTCTTTGCCCCCTTTTTTCAGTGGAGCTAGTTTGTGTGTGTGTGCTCCCTTCAAACACGCATGGATATGTGTACATGCAAAGCTGCATGTACATAATATAAACATACTTATAGTCTAACACATCCTGGCGGTGCCCCGGGTGGTTAGGCAGCGCAGGGCTCTATGGCAGCCATGGGGGTGATTTTGTTTTGACAGAGCTCTTATGATGCGGCGGCGTGGGGTGTCAAGGGTGGTGCGGGGTGGAGATAATCACCCTCACTTCGCTGTCAATAAGTGATTTTAATTAGCGCAGCTCATTAGGCTGCCACGGCAACGAGGCCCGCTGAGCGCTGTGTCTCAGTGTGTCAGTTCAGAGGGTACTCCATCTTATTCGCTGCTTAGTTTCTCGCTCTCATATTTTCTCTCTCATATTTTCTTTCTCTCTCTGTTGCTCTGATTGAGAACCTGGGCTTTCTTCCTCAGGCGCTCAGTTTTTCCACTGTGCTTGCTCAATTCCTCCCCTGCTTGTCGATAACGAGGCTTCACAGAGAGGGAGCTTTATTTAGGGAAGTCCTGTTTGTGGCCTGAGTGGGAGGGAGAGAGGTGTGTGAGGGAGAGCTTGTTCAAATGAATTATTTCCACAGGATTCTAGGAATTGTTTGCCAAGGTGATGATAGTCGACTTGTCTGTGAGCCAAAACAAACGGCCTGGGAGAACACACACATGGATGGAGGTTACTAGTGTCTGTGAAACGTGCTTCATCATTCTGGTCAGCCTGGATCTGCTGCTACAGTCACACAAGATGATGAAGGTCTCGTTGAAGCCGTTTTGTGTTAAAACCCAGTGGGGTGGTTGTGTATGTGTCAGTCAGAATGCTGATCCAGTGGAATGGACAAGTGTCTGGTTGCAGGGATAATTAAAGGAAATATTGTGTGTCTGTCCATTCTCCAGGCCCCTATAATGAACTTAGTGATTTGTAGAAAAATAGCAACAATTTTCTATGCTCCTTGTGACAGGATGGAGGTTTGTGTGAGTTAGCCCTCCCTCCTGTGTATGTGTGTGTCAGGTTCCAGTAGCATCTGTCTGTCTGTCAGGTCTCAGTAGTGTGTCCCTGCCTATTAGGAGTGGCCCCTGGCCCAGCTCCCAGCCAATCAACAGGGAGGTAAATGCATACATCAATAAACTGTTAGACCCCGATCTGCTGCACATGAACAATGAGGGGCCGGGAGGAGGGATCTGCTGCACATTAACAATGAGGGGACGGGAGGAGGAGGGATCTGCTGCACATGAACAGTGAGGGGCTGGGAGGAGGGATCTGCTGCACATGAACAATGAGGGGCCCGGGAGGAGGGATCTGCTGCACATGAACAGTGAGGGGCTGGGAGGAGGGATCTGCTGCACATGAACAATGAGGGGCTGGGAGGAGGGATCTGCTGCACATGAACAATGAGGGGCCGGGAGGAGGGATCTGCTGCACATGAACAATGAGGGGCCGGGAGGAGGGATCTGCTGCACATGAACAATGAGGGGCCGGGAGGAGGGATCTGCTGCACATGAACAGTGAGGGGCCGGGAGGAGGGATCTGCTGCACATGAACAATGAGGGGCTGGGAGGAGGGATCTGCTGCACATGAACAATGAGGGGCTGGGAGGAGGGATCTGCTGCACATGAACAATGAGGGGCCGGGAGGAGGGATCTGCTGCACATGAACAGTGAGGGGCCGGGAGGAGGGATCTGCTGCACATTAACAATGAGGGGCTGGGAGGAGGGATCTGCTGCTCATGAACAGTGAGGGGCCGGGAGGAGGGATCTGCTGCACATTAACAATGAGGGGCCGGGAGGAGGAGGGATCTGCTGCTCATGAACAATGAGGGGCCGGGAGGAGGAGGGATCTGCTGCACATTAACAATGAGGGGCTGGGAGGAGGGATCTGCTGCACATTAACAATGAGGGGCCGGAAGGAGGAGGAGGGATCTGCTGCACATGAACAATGAGGGGCCGGGAGGAGGAGGGATCTGCTGTACATGAACAATGAGGGGCCGGGAGGCGGGATCTGCTGCACATGAAAAATGAGGGGCTGCTACTGAGGCAGAGGATTGCAATGATGGCCGAGTAGCGTGACGTCTTTGAGACGGATAGGGAAATGTGTGTGTGGATCATAAACCACTGTGGCTCTCTGGTTCAACGTGTGACACTGACTTCCTGTCACCAGTTGTTTTCCTGCCAATTGAAACCTCATCAGTCTCGTCCTCTCCACTCGGCTAGCGGCTTCCAGCGACAAACAGGCAAATGGTTTTCAACACAGAGCTATTGACAAGGCCATCCTCTGAGAGGCCTCTATACTAGCAGCACCAGACAGCTCTGAGCCACTGAGTACCTGTAATTGTGGAGCCGGAGTGAACAGCCTTTACTGGCACGCCGCTCAAGGGCTTGCTTTTCATTGGCTTAAAGTGACAATACCCTATTTTGTCCGCCTCCTGGCCTAAAAGCTGTTGGCGTTGAGTCGACGCCGTGCATGCGTACACTGGAAATTGGACCCATTAGGTGGTCGGCAGTCCAAGTCTTCCCACGACGTCAACACTCGTTGGCACCATTTTGTTTCTCTGGTCTCTCTCCAACATATGAATGTGATGGGGGGGTTCTATACCGTTATGTATTGGGATAATATTGTATTAAAGGTCCCTGGTAATTGCCAGCCCTAGGCGTTATGAGGTAGCGTTATTTACTGAACGAGTGTAGTGAAACCATAAGTAGATCTTCCACAAGTGTCCATAAAATGACATCTGACTAGTATTGTACTGAAACTCTGCTACTTGTCCCCTCTGTTTACTGGGTAGTGATTCGCTCCTGACATCTGACTAGTATTGTACTGAAACTCTGCTACTTGTCCCCTCTGTTTACTGGGTAGTGATTCGCTCCTGACATCTGACTAGTATTGTACTGAAACTCTGCTACTTGTCCCCTCTATGTTTACTGGGTAGTGATTCGCTCCTGACATCGGACTAGTATTGTACTGAAACTCTGCTACTTGTCCCCTCTGTTTACTGGGTAGTGATTCGCTCCTGACATCTGACTAGTATTGTACTGAAACTCTGCTACTTGTCCCCTCTATGTTTACTGGGTAGTGATTCGCTCCTGACATCTGACTAGTATTCTACTGAAACTCTGCTACTTGTCCCCTCTATGTTTACTGGGTAGTGATTCGCTCCTGACATCTGACTAGTATTGTACTGAAACTCTGCTACTTGTCCCCTCTGTTTACTGGGTAGTGATTCGCTCCTGACATCTGACTAGTATTGTACTGAATCTCTGCTACTTGTCCCCTCTATGTTTACTGGGTAGTGATTCGCTCCTGACATCTGACTAGTATTCTACTGAATCTCTGCTACTTGTCCCCTCTATGTTTACTGGGTAGTGATTCGCTCCTGACATCTGACTAGTATTGTACTGAAACTCTGCTACTTGTCCCCTCTGTTTACTGGGTAGTGATTCGCTCCTGACATCTGACTAGTATTCTACTGAAACTCTGCTACTTGTCCCCTCTATGTTTACTGGGTAGTGATTCGCTCCTGACATCTGACTAGTATTGTACTGAAACTCTGCTACTTGTCCCCTCTGTTTACTGGGTAGTGATTCGCTCCTGACATCGGGCTAGTATTGTACTGAAACTCTGCTACTTGTCCCCTCTATGTTTACTGGGTAGTGATTCGCTCCTGACATCGGACTAGTATTGTACTGAAACTCTGCTACTTGTCCCCTCTGTTTACTGGGTAGTGATTCGCTCCTGACATCTGACTAGTATTGTACTGAAACTCTGCTACTTGTCCCCTCTGTTTACTGGGTAGTGATTCGCTCCTGACATCTGACTAGTATTGTACTGAAACTCTGCTACTTGTCCCCTCTGTTTACTGGGTAGTGATTCGCTCCTGACATCTGACTAGTATTGTACTGAAACTCTGCTACTTGTCCCCTCTGTTTACTGGGTAGTGATTCGCTCCTGACATCTGACTAGTATTCTACTGAAACTCTGCTACTTGTCCCCTCTATGTTTACTGGGTAGTGATTCGCTCCTGACATCTGAGTAGTATTCTACTGAATCTCTGCTACTTGTCCCCTCTGTTTACTGGGTAGTGATTCGCTCCTGACATCTGACTAGTATTCTACTGAATCTCTGCTACTTGTCCCCTCTATGTTTACTGGGTAGTGATTCGCTCCTGACATCTGACTAGTATTGTACTGAATCTCTGCTACTTGTCCCCTCTATGTTTACTGGGTAGTGATTCGCTCCTGACATCTGACTAGTATTCTACTGAAACTCTGCTACTTGTCCCCTCTGTTTACTGGGTAGTGATTCGCTCCTGACATCTGACTAGTATTGTACTGAAACTCTGCTACTTGTCCCCTCTGTTTACTGGGTAGTGATTCGCTCCTGACATCTGACTAGTATTCTACTGAATCTCTGCTACTTGTCCCCTCTATGTTTACTGGGTAGTGATTCGCTCCTGACATCTGACTAGTATTGTACTGAATCTCTGCTACTTGTCCCCTCTATGTTTACTGGGTAGTGATTCGCTCCTGACATCTGACTAGTATTCTACTGAAACTCTGCTACTTGTCCCCTCTGTTTACTGGGTAGTGATTCGCTCCTGACATCTGACTAGTATTGTACTGAAACTCTGCTACTTGTCCCCTCTGTTTACTGGGTAGTGATTCGCTCCTGACATCTGAGTAGTTTTGGCCTTTTGACAGCCGATGTAACAGTGTTTCTGTGTCTTTTGAATGGAGTTCCCTGGATGCTTTTGGTCAGTCGGTATCCTAGGCGTTTTCAAAGGAGAGAGGATGCCTGCCTCTGAGGACAAAAGAGAAGATTAGTGACAGTTGCTGCTCAAGGATTTCTTACCCCTGAGTATTTATAGAGCACTTTCCATACATTCTGTTCATACATTTTTATACTTTTTCTACATCCTGGTCAGAGCCAGGAGTACCTCACCAGCTGACCAGAACAGGAACAGGTACTCCAGAGTCGACGTTAAGGGCGGGAGAACGTTCCAGGAATGTTGTAACCTGGACGAACCCTAAAGGCAACACGCCGTTGGTGAGGTCACGGCTGTCTGAGCACCTGGTGTTCCAGCTCGGCTTGTGCCAGCGAGCTGCTCATCCAGAAAGAACAGCGTGTATACTCAACTCAGAACACCTTCCAGTCCATGCAAGTCCCTTTATACCAGGAATAGTGAATGAACGATTGAAAATGGTGGCTGTTTTGTTGTCTATTGTGCATGTTATGTGTAGTGTGTTTGAAACACTGAGGATATTTGGTTGTTAGGTCGAGTCCAGCCTCTACAGATCTAGCTGTGTGTCTCTTCTTGTTTCCAGGGATGAAGACTAGTCACCCCCCGCGCTCCCCTCCTCCTCCCTCTTATCCCCCATTAATTTCTCCCTCTGATCTGATCGACAGCCCAGAAAAATTCTATTTAATGACCTGCCTCTGTGCGCGTAATATGATTTTACAGCCTGCTATGGTCAAGCCCAGGCCCAATTTACATAATGATCACCACCGTCAGACAGGGCCTGCTGGGCCGCCGTTACCCTGGCAACAGGAGAGAGCGGGGACAGGAATGGAAGGGGGAGGATGTAGATGGAGGGATTGCAGGAGGGGAATGAGAAATGTGAGGGGAGTCTGCCTGGGGTTAAGGGGGTTGTGAGTTCCTGACAGGTCAGAATAGGTCTCTCTCCCCCCACACCCCCTCATTCCCCTTCCTTCCTTCCTTCCTTCCTTCCCCCGAGTCAAACAGAAGAGTGACACCACAGCAGGGCAAAAGGCCACTACCACCCCCTTTTTCTTCCATCCCCTCTTTTACTATTAAACGAGGTAAAATGAGAGGAATGCGTGAAGAAACAAAGGAGAAAAGCCCCCGTCTCTCTGTCCCACGCTCACATACACCTGCTGGGCCATCTGCCCCACAATCCATTAGTTCTTCTCTCCCCAACACAGTCAAATTAGATTAGCTTAGTGTCAAGTCTCTCCCTCTTTTGCTCTCTGGAAATAAGTTAGGAGGAAAAGGTGTTTTGGCGACTATGTCTGTGGATATTCAAGAGCAGCACAACTGGATCCAGAACTCCAAATGTGGGGCTCTAAAGTGCTCTGTCTGAATCAGGCCCGAGGTATTGTCCCCCCCGCTCTATACCAATGATGTTGGTGATAGATATTGCTTGTCAGCCAGCCTCCCCTCTCCTTTCTCTCCCTGTCTTCTGTGAAATGGCTGCGTAGTAATTGTGAAGTATTACCCTGGTTTGTCTTCCTCCTCCCAAATGGTAATATCATATTTCAAACTGCTAATGAAATAAGGCCAGCTGTCTAATGGATGTGGGATAGAGGGAGACCAGAGTTGGTTTGTTTTAAGGAGAGCTCTTCCCCCCCCCCCCCCCCCCCCCCATTAATTTCAGTTAAGAGTAATGGGACATCCGGCGTCTAGATGGACTCTGGAGTGGACTGAGGGATTTAGGTGTGTGTGTGAGGGGAAAAACATGCCCCCTTGCTGTGTTATCAAGCATAGTGGTGTGTGTGTGTGTGTGTCTGTCTGTCTGTGTTCAACCAACCAAAACTGAAATGGTTTCTTGGAAGGTGCGGTGGAGGTGTAAACATTGACATTGTCATCTTCTCTGTGTCTGTTAGTAATCCAAGCTGGTTGCTGATGTAGTCCTGTCTCTCTCTGTTAGTAATCCAAGCTGGTTGCTGATGTAGTCCTGTCTCTCTCTGTTAGTAATCCAAGCTGGCTGCTGATGTAGTCCTCTCTCTCTCTGTTAGTAACTTAAGATGGCTGCTGATGTAGTCCTCTCTCTGTCTGTTAGTAATCCAAGCTGGCTGCTGATGTAGTCCTCTCTCTCTCTGTTAGTAATCCAAGCTGGCTGCTGATGTAGTCCTCTCTCTGTCTGTTAGTAACTTAAGATGGCTGCTGATGTAGTCCTCTCTCTCTCTGTTAGTAATCCAAGCTGGCTGCTGATGTAGTCCTCTCTCTCTCTGTTAGTAATCCAAGCTGGCTGCTGATGTAGTCCTCTCTCTCTCTGTTAGTAATCCAAGCTGGCTGCTGATGTAGTCCTCTCTCTCTCTGTTAGTAATCCAAGCTGGCTGCTGATGTAGTCCTCTCTCTCTCTGTTAGTAATCCAAGCTGGCTGCTGATGTAGTCCTCTCTCTCTCTGTTAGTAATCCAAGCTGGCTGCTTATGTAGTCCTCTCTCTGTTAGTAATCCAAGCTGGCTGCTTATGTAGTCCTCTCTGTTAGTAATCCAAGCTGGCTGTTTATGTAGTCCTCTCTCTGTTAGTAATCCAAGCTGGCTGCTTATGTAGTCCTCTCTCTGTTAGTAATCCAAGCTGGCTGCTGATGTAGTCCTCTCTCTGTTAGTAATCCAAGCTGGCTGCTGATGTAGTCCTCTCTCTCTCTCTGTTAGTAATCCAAGCTGGCTGCTGATGTAGTCCTCTCTCTCTCTCTGTTAGTAATCCAAGCTGGCTGCTGATGTAGTCCTCTCTCTCTCTCTGTTAGTAATCCAAGCTGGCTGCTGATGTAGTCCTCACCATGTTCCTCTCTCTTCCAGACTGAGATTGCTAAACGGCTCAACGCAATTCTCGCACAGATCATGCCTTTCCTGTCACAAGAGGTGAGTGCCCCACACATCCATCCTAATGCTGTCTTAACATAAAACACTTCTGGTGTTCCCATGGTTGTGTAGGCCTGTTGAATAGAGCCTCTTTTCAGGCCCTATATTATTGAAGCTTAATCCCTGTTCACATGTTAAGGTTTTGATTAGTTTAACCCAAGATGAGTCTAATTCTGTCTTAATAAATCTGTCTATGAAACAGGCTCTATAACCATCGAGACTTGCTGTACAGTGGCCCAGCTAAAGTTGGCTAAACCTTGTCTCTGTGTTTCTCCCCAACAGCACCAGCAGCAGGTCGCTCAGGCTGTTGAGCGTGCCAAGCAGGTCACGATGACTGAGCTCAATGCCATCATCGGGGTACGTGGACTTCCCAATCTGCCTCTCACCGTGTGTACCCCTCTTACTTTACTTCATTCAGCCAGAGACGGGGGTAAACCTGCATGTACGGAGGGGACCGCTAGTCCACTAGCAATATACTGTCTCAACTCTCATTTCACAAAGATTTAGGCCCATCTATCTCATAGATCTCTCTCTTGTTCAAAGTACATTACATGTTGTTTGATGATATATTTATATATATATAGCCCAGTGTGGAGTTGGTAGCTAGGTAGAGGATGTTACACTAGTAGTATGTAGACCAGGGTTTTCCCAGACACTGTCTGTCCGTCCCCCCAGCACTACACAGCTGACTCAAATAACCAACTCATTTGAATTCGTGGTGTAGTGCGATGGCAAAAACCAAAACGTGCACCCGGGGGAGGGAAGAGGATCGAGTTTGGGAAACTGATGTAGAGGATGGTTACTGTAATGTCCTGGTAGAGGATGGTTACTGTAATGTCCTGGTAGAGGATGGTTACTGTAATACCCTGGTAGAGGATGGTTACTGTAATACCCTGGTAGGGGATGGTTACTGTAGTGTCCTGGTAGGGGATGGTTACTGTAGTGTCCTGGTAGGGGATGGTTACTGTAGTGTCCTGGTAGGGGATGGTTACTGTAGTGTCCTGGTAGGGGATGGTTACTGTAGTGTCCTGGTAGAGGATGGTTACTGTAGTGTCCTGGTAGAGGATGGTTACTGTAGTGTCCTGGTAGAGGATGGTTACTGTAGTGTCCTGGTAGGGGATGGTTACTGTAGTGTCCTGGTAGGGGATGGTTACTGTAGTGTCCTGGTAGGGGATGGTTACTGTAGTGTCCTGGTAGGGGATGGTTACTGTAGTGTCCTGGTAGGGGATGGTTACTGTAGTGTCCTGGTAGAGGATGGTTACTGTAGTGTCCTGGTAGGGGATGGTTACTGTAGTGTCCTGGTAGGGGATGGTTACTGTAGTGTCCTGGTAGGGGATGGTTACTGTAGTGTCCTGGTAGGGGATGGTTACTGTAGTGTCCTGGTAGGGGATGGTTACTGTAGTGTCCTGGTAGGGGATGGTTACTGTAGTGTCCTGGTAGAGGATGGTTACTGTAGTGTCCTGGTAGGGGATGGTTACTGTAGTGTCCTGGTAGGGGATGGTTACTGTAGTGTCCTGGTAGGGGATGGTTACTGTAGTGTCCTGGTAGAGGATGGTTACTGTAGTGTCCTGGTAGGGGATCTTTGGAGGGGTGCACTAGCTTGCCACACTATGTCACCACCATACCCCTCCCACGTGCAGCGTTGCCTCTGTCACCACTGGTTTTTCATTATGAGTTGATGTACCTTATGTGATGCACTGTCTATATGATTTACCAGTTACCATGGTGGTTTTGATTAATTTATCTTCAATTATACATACGTCTGACGGTGATACATACTATCCCACTGGTCAGCAGTGTGTCGGTCAGTCAGCAATCAGTCCTTCAAGGGGCCCCCCTCCTGCAATGGCTGAGAGAGTGGCTGGTGTTGGTTGTGAACTGAGAGAGTGGCTGGTGTTGGTTGTGAACTGAGAGAGTGGCTGGTGGTGGTTGTGAACTGAGAGAGTGGCTGGTGTTGGTTGTGAACTGAGAGAGTGGCTGGTGTTGGTTGTGAACTGAGAGAGTGGCTGGTGGTGGTTGTGAACTGAGAGAGTGGCTGGTGGTGGTTGTGAACTGAGAGAGTGGCTGGTGGTGGTTGTGAACTGAGAGAGTGGCTGGTGGTGGTTGTGAACTGAGAGAGTGGCTGGTGGTGGTTGTGAACTGAGAGAGTGGCTGGTGGTGGTTGTGAACTGAGAGAGTGGCTGGTGGTGGTTGTGAACTGAGAGAGTGGCTGGTGGTGGTTGTGAACTGAGATGTTCACAGAGAGGGTAACGTAAAGACCTGGCTGAGATTAGAGCGGTAACACTGATCAGATCATGGAGCTTTGCTCTGATTCCACTTTGCCAGTAAGGATGTTTTTAATTGGATAAGGGGCTCCAGCCAGTGCAGTCTTCATCGCTACCTCTCAGCCTTCTTATTCCTCTACAGGCTCACCAGTAGTGTCCTGAAGCTGAGATTACACTTACTGTTATAGCCTCTCCCCATCCCCCACACACACACCATCTTAGAGCTCTATGGAAACTAGGCTATAGAACTTAACCATGTTGTGGCTGTATCGTAATAAGGCTTCACCTAGTAATCCCTTAACCCTGAAAGTCAAAGCTCTCCTCATTCCACTTATTTGATCTATTCCAGTCGTGGCAGACCTGATCCAGTTAACCAAGGGCTTGCTGATGAGTTGTGTGTTTCTAGGAGCAGTCAGATCCATCTGGGAATCTGAACACTCTGAAATGATAACACCTTGTCTTCCTAAGTTCGTAGAACATCTTTTGTTCCTTCCGCCCTATTATATAAAGCTAACATGCTAGCTGTTTTTACTAGTTCGAGCTAGATGACCCCCTAGCTGTCAGTAGCTATCCTGAAGCCCTTAGCGGTTAGCTAGCTGACCCCCTAGCTGTCAGTAGCTATCCTGAAGCCCTTAGCGGTTAGCTATCTGACCCCCTAGCTGTCCGTAGCTATCCTGAAGCCCTTAGTGGTTAGCTATCTGATCCCCTAGCTGCCAGTAGCAATCCTGAAGCCCTTAGTGGTTAGCTATCTGACCCCCTAGCTGTCTGTAGCTGTCCTGAAGCCCTTAGCGGTTAGCTATCTGACCCCCTAGCTGCCAGTAGCTATCCTGAAGCCCTTAGCGGTTAGCTATCTGACCCCCTAGCTGTCCGTAGCTATCCTGAAGCCCTTAGCGGTTAGCTAGCTGACCCCCTAGCTGCCAGTAGCTATCCTGAAGCCCTTAGCGGTTAGCTAGCTGACCCCCTAGCTGCCAGTAGCTATCCTGAAGCCCTTAGCGCTTAGCTAGCAGTTAGCCAGCCCCGTAGGTGGGGTCAAGCCGGCCGGAGGCAGATATTGGAATTCAATTAAGGCAATGAGCCAAGACTGTGTCCCCCGTTTCCAAGGTAATTACTTCCTCCTCTCCTCCCAGCCACCAGGCAGTTTAATTTGACTGTCCAGCGGACAGACAGACAGACACGCCTTTGCCATTAAGCAGGGGCAGGGCTGTTGAGCTCGGCAACTTGGCACACATACACACAAACACTATGAAAACAGGCTTTTATTTGTTGGAGGAAGAGATGGCAGGAAATCAATCTCCATGCTGCCACTGTGTGGAGGAGAGAGCAAGGGATAGAGGGATGGAAGAAGGGAGGTCATTTAAATATCTGACGGTAATCAGAAGCCAGCAGGGTTTGGCTAGTTGATGTGTGTGTCTGACTAAACTATGTCCCGTGTCAAACAGAGGCACATACACACAATAACACACAAACTTCTATCAGAGGGAGAAACTAAATTGATAGGGAGACGGACAGAAGTGTACTCTTAACCCTGTTTTCTTTAAACCTAAGGGACTCGACTAGGTCATCTTTACACTGAGGGACTCAACTAGGTCATCTTTACACTGAGGGACTCAACTAGGTCATCTTTACACTGAGGGACTCAACTAGGTCATCTTTACACTGAGGGACTCAACTAGGTCATCTTTACACTGAGGGACTCAACTAGGTCATCTTTACACTGAGGGACTCAACTAGGTCATCTTTACACTGAGGCACTCAACTAGGTCATCTTTACACTGAGGGACTCAACTAGGTCATCTTTACACTGAGGGACTCAACTAGGTCATCTTTACACTGAGGCACTCAACTAGGTCATCTTTGCACTGAGGGACTCAACTAGGTCATCTTTACACTGAGGGACTCAACTAGGTCATCTTTACACTGAGGGACTCAACTAGGTCATCTTTACACTGAGGGACTCAACTAGGTCATCTTTACACTGAGGGACTCAACTAGGTCATCTTTACACTGAGGGACTCAACTAGGTCATCTTTACACTGAGGGACTCAACTAGGTCATCTTTACACTGAGGGACTCAACTAGGTCATCTTTACACTGAGGGACTCAACTAGGTCATCTTTACACTGAGGGACTCAACTAGGTCATCTTTACACTGAGGGACTCAACTAGGTCATCTTTACACTGAGGGACTCAACTAGGTCATCTTTACACTGAGGGACTCAACTAGGTCATCTTTACACTGAGGGACTCAACTAGGTCATCTTTACACTGAGGGACTCAACTAGGTCATCTTTACACTGAGGGACTCAACTAGGTCATCTTTACACAGGGACTCAACTAGGTCATCTTTACACTGAGGGACTCAACTAGGTCATCTTTACACTGAGGGACTCAACTAGGTCATCTTTACACTGAGGGACTCAACTAGGTCATCTTTACACTGAGGGACTCAACTAGGTCATCTTTACACTGAGGGACTCAACTAGGTCATCTTTACACTGAGGGACTCAACTAGGTCATCTTTACACTGAGGGACTCAACTAGGTCATCTTTACACTGAGGGACTCAACTAGGTCATCTTTACACTGAGGGACTCAACTAGGTCATCTTTACACAGGGACTCAACTAGGTCATCTTTACACAGGGACTCAACTAGGTCATCTTTACACAGGGACTCAACTAGGTCATCTTTACACTGAGGGACTCAACTAGGTCATCTTTACACTGAGGGACAGACATGCAGAGTAATTTGTCTGAGAAAGAAGATCCATAGACTTAACTCAGCGCTGATGAAGAGAGACGTGTGTGTGTGTGTATATACACACACAAGTATATGTGGACACCCCTTCAAATCAGTGGATTCGGCTATTTCAGCCACACCTGTTACACACCTGTTAGGTGTATAAAATCGCATGCAGCCATGCAATCTCCATAGACAAACATTGTCAGTAGAATGGCCTTACTAAAGAGCTCAGTGACTTTCAACGTGTCACAATCATAGGATGCCACCATTCCAACAAGTCAGTTTGTCTAATGTCTGCCCTGCCAGAGCTACCCTGGTCAACTGTAAGTGCTGTTATTTTGGAGTGGAAAGGTCTAGGAGCAACAAAGGCTCAGCCGCGAAGGGGAAGGCCACACAGCTCACAGAATGGGACCGCCAAGTGCTGTAGAGCGTAAAAATCGGCTGTCCTCGGTTGCAACACTCACTGCAGAGTTCCAAACTGCCTTTGGAAGCAACTTCAGCACAATAGCTGTTTGTTGGGAGCTTCATGAAATGGGTTTCCATGGCCGAGCAGCCGCACACAGGCCTAAGATCAACATTCGCAGTGCCAAGCATCAGCTGGAGTGGTGTAAAGCTTGCCGCCATTGGACTCTGGAGAAATGGAAATATGAATCACGCTTTACCATCTGGCAGTCTGATGGACGAATCTGGATTTGGCAGATTCCAGGAGAACGCTACCTGCCCGAATGCGTAGTACCAACTGTAAAGTTCCATGGAGGAGGAATAATGGTCTGGGTCTGTTTTTCATGGTTCAGGCCCCTTGGTTCCAGTGAAGGGAAATCAAATTGCTACATCATACAATGACATTCTAGACGATTCTGTGCTTCCAATTTTTTGGCAACACTTTGGGGAAGTCCCTTTCCTGTTTCAGCATGACAATGCCCCCATGCAGAAATGGTTCGTCAAGATTGGTGTGGAAACACTTGAGCTACACACTCACACACACCCAGTCCTCCAGAAAGGGAGCTACACACTCACACACACCCAGTCCTCCAGAAAGGGAGCGACACACTCACACACACCCAGTCCTCCAGAAAGGGAGCGACACACACACACACACCCAGTCCTCCAGAAAGGGAGCGACACACACACACACACCCAGTCCTCCAGAAAGGGAGCGACACACACACACACACCCAGTCCTCCAGAAAGGGAGCGACACACACACACACACACACCCAGTCCTCCAGAAAGGGAGCGACACACACACACACACCCAGTCCTCCAGAAAGGGAGCGACACACACACACACACCCAGTCCTCCAGAAAGGGAGCGACACACACACACACACCCAGTCCTCCAGAAAGGGAGCGACACACACACACACACCCAGTCCTCCAGAAAGGGAGCGACACACACACACACCCAGTCCTCCAGAAAGGGAGCGACACACACACACACACCCAGTCCTCCAGAAAGGGAGCGACACACACACACACACCCAGTCCTCCAGAAAGGGAGCGACACACACACACACACCCAGTCCTCCAGAAAGGGAGCGACACACACACAGCGCACCCTGACCGAATCACCCTGACCGGGTCAGATTTCTTTTCCCAGTAGTCAGTCAGTCTCCCCTCCCCAGGCCAGTGTTATCTCAGGAGATATACTACCTGCTAATCTGTCCTCTTCCCCAGGCACAGAGTGACCTGAGAGAGAGGGCGCTCCAATAAACAACATATTCCAACAGGGCTGACAACCCCCAACACAACACTGCATTCCTGCCAGTTTGTATACAAACTGTTTATATGGTTCCTACAGTAATATCGCTCTGCACAGACAACAGTTTACACACTGTTCCCCATTGTGTCCCATAACACAGGTGCACTAATCTAGCTCTCCAGACAACCAGCACAGTTGGTGTACAAACAGTTTGCACATGATGTTCCAGAACGTTAACCCATTCCAAAGTAATCACGGATCTGTTCATTGTTAATCTTACCAAGTAGAAAAACTAGGTGCCCATTTTAATTTAGGTAGTGTGTGTGAAGCTACTAGCTTTTTAGCACCACCTTGTTCTTAGATAAAGGTTAACAGGACAGGATGAAGTTACCCCCAGACACTGATCTAAGACCAGTTTAGCAAGTTTCCACCCCAATGGTTAAAGTTGGGATTTGGGCAGGGAAAGCTGATCCTAGATTTGTACCTAAGGGCAACATCAATGGTTAACAGATGGGTTACTGTTGGTGTTTTGCATATCTGATCTAGTAAACCCTATGTAAATGGTCATCTGTTGGACACCGGACACACGATGCATGTAAAACACGTATTACAGCGCCCGTTTTGTTGTTGTTCTTGGCCAAACATTTGCTATTTGGAGGAACTACTCGCTCACTTTGCATGTTTTTATTTGCTGCAGATTTGAGTGTCAAATTCACATTTCCATTTGGTTTGAGTGTGCCCCTTTTTCCACACAGAGGGCATTTGTCTGCAGTCACATTGGCTCAAACCTCTGGGTAGTACCTCATTATTTACATATTAGATGTCTCGTAGATATGGCTTTGGTTTCCATCTAGGTGGAGCGTAGCAAACTGGCTAAATGGACACTACATAGTCTGTAAAGAATACAGCAATTAGACTGATTTTAAGACCAGACTTTTATTTTGCCCTATACGTCAGTATGTGTAGGCCTATCCCTCTATTTAATGAGTATTTTAATATTTTTTAAATGTATTTTTCTACTCAACACCTGAAAACAAATGAATACACGCCACTGTGTGATTCTTACATAAGAACCTCAGCCATTGCAGGTACCTCAGCCCCCTTGAAGGACTCTCATACTGCTGACCAACGATGTGTTCTCACACTTCATTTCACTTTGGACATTGTGTTATCGTAGCCTTACCACTCAAACTGTACTGCATTGCGTGCACCTGTGGTTAGCTCCTAGCATTAGCAAGCATGGAGCTATAGCTAGCATTAGCAAGCATGGAGCTATAGCTAGCATTAGCAAGCATGGAGCTATAGCTAGCATTAGCAAGCATGGAGCTAAAGCTAACATTAGCAAGCATGGAGCTATAGCTAGCATTAGCAAGCATGGAGCTATAGCTAGCATTAGTACTGAGCTAGATCTAGGGAAGTCCTCAATTGCGTACTCTTTGCGTCCTCTCTCCTCATCTCCTTAAAAACCATTGGATGAGAAAGCCAGAGGTCCTACCCCTCTGACCTCCTCAATGGGTTTTGAGAAGAAGAGACGACTTGAGTGTGCAATTGAGATCTTCCCTAGCCACAGCTACCTCCTCTTACCACCCTTTTTCTTTGACTCCTACAGCAACAGCAACATGCTGTCTACCCAGCCTTCATGGTCAGTGTTTGGGAGAGGGATGGATGGAGGGAATGAGAAGAGATGTGGTTGACGTTTGTTTGAATTGCTGCCACTGTTAGCATGTCAAGTGGTTTTGTAACGACAGATAACCACTGTGTGGTAGGAAGTCGGGAACTAAAGCATGCATTGGGTGTCTCGATACTGAAAGTTGGCTTCCTTCCCTTTGTTTGCTTTCCTTGATCCAAAAAAAGGCTAGTGCAGGAAAGGAAGCACTTCAAAGTATTGGAACCCAGCCTCGTTTGTTTCTATGCTCTTTAGTCAGGTAGTCTGCCAGCCAGTCTGCCAGTCAGTTATTCTTTCATAGTGTTGATGTTGGTTCCAGCTGACTCTAACAGTCTGTCTGTGGGAGCTGTGATTTGCCCCGTTAGCTTTAATAGTCTCTTCCCTGCTCATCCCCTCCTGACAAAACCCGGCTAAGATTTGGAGTCATTTACACAGATGAAAACAGATAAGTGTGAAAGGAAGTCGGTCACCTCTTTATCCAGGAATATTGAATCGGAGGCAGTTTATTTCCCCATCCCTCACTCCTCTCCTTGTCCGCCTCGGTGGCCCCTTAATGAGACTTCTTGATGATGCTTCTCTGCATGCTTCCCTCATTAGGCACCCTCAACAGGGACTTCTCTGCTCTATCCTTACCTCCCTCCCTAACACACATAGGCCTCTGCTCCACACACCACCAGCACAATATTGATTAACAATCCTGCCTGTCTAAGTGGGTTCCATCCATTCTATACCGCCAGCCCCTCAGCTCCAGATAATGAGCCTACTGGATAATAGGCCTATTGTTGAGACCAGACTTGATCAACCTTTACTGTTAAAAGGCTTACAAGCTCTGTATGTGTTTCCCCCTCCTCTCCTAATGAGTAGTATGGGTCAGGGGTATAATACTCCCAGCTATCAGGAAGGTCAATAGATTGGTTTGGGACTGACAGTTGATGGATGTGCTAAGTGTTATTTAACCTCGTTTTAAAGCACTCGCTTCCCCTTTTCAGCTGAGTGGCTATTTAACTCCCGCCTGTTAGTCTGGATCCCTGAGTCAATCTCGTCTCCCTCTCTCGCTCTCCCTCTCTCGCTCTCCCTCTCTCGCTCTCCCTCTTCCTCTGTCTGTCTCTCACTGTCTCTCTCTCAGCCTCTCTTTCTCTCACGCTCTTTCTCTCCCTCTCTCTCTGACGTTGACAGGCTCTTGGGAGGGCTAAGTGTCTGTGTCCCGCCCTCTCTGCCTGTTAACAGGCTTTGCCAGAGGGCCAGGAGGTGGGCGGCTGGCTTTGCTTGTTGGGTGTTGAAGGGTTTGCAGTTTTGATTTTCACCTGCGGTCATGTCGTGTGTGAAATGAACCCTATGTGCAACCCTCTGGGAATACATCCCCAGCCATGTTCTTGTCTGTAGTGTCTGCTAAAACAGTCCACATAGAATAGAGATCTTCCAGTAGGAAGCCTGCTTTGAAGGACGGTTAACTAGCAGTTGTTGTGTTACCGGCTGCTTCTCACTAATTGCTGCAGGCAGCTGGTGTTTGGGCGCAGTTCATCCAGTATTTATCAAGTATATTCTGTTCATAAAATGAGGTGGACTTTCTTTAGTGCGACGTGTGTGTGTGTGTGTGTGAAGGATATGGGGTGTGTGTGTGAAGGATGTGTGTGTGAAGGATTCCCACGTTGTGCGTGTGTGTGTGAAGGATACGGTCTGTGTGTGTGTGTGAAGGATACGGTGTGTGTGAAGGTAGTGTGTGTGTGTGTACGGTGTGTGTGAAGAATACGGGGGGTGGGTGTGTGTGAAGGAAACGGGGGGTGGGTGTGTGAAGGATATGGGGGGTGGGTGTGTGAAGGATATGGGGGGTTTGTGTGAAGGATACGAGGTGTGTGTGTGTCCCAGAACCTCATAATAGTCTGAGAATGGTATTTGTGAGGAAGATGGCCTTATTGCTAAGGATGGTTCTTACCTACTGGTCTCTAACAAACAGGACTTTGCAATTTAATTCAACTCCCCAATCCTTCCTCCTTCCCATGGTTTAGGACTGTTATTGGGGAGGGAAGGGAGACTAACAACTTTATGTACTAGGACAGTGGTTCTCAAACCTCTCCTCAGGGACCCCCAGCCGGTCCAAACCTCTCCTCAGGGACCCCCAGCCGGTCCAAACCTCTCCTCAGGGACCCCCAGCCGGTCCAAACCTCTCCTCAGGGACCCCCAGCCGGTCCAAACCTCTCCTCGGGGACCCCCAGCCGGTCCAAACCTCTCCTCGGGGACCCCCAGCCGGTTAATATATTTGATCTATTCCAGAACTAGCACACCTGATTCATCTTGTCAACTAATCATCAAGCCCTTGACTAGGTAAATCAGGTGAACTAGTTCTATGCTAAAACACAATAGTAAAACGTCTCGGGGTTCCTGGAGAAGAGATTTGAGAACCACAGTACCAGGGCTTGTTATCCAGTGGAGTGTCATGTTTAGACCGCTGCAGATAGAAATGTGCCATTGACATCAGCTCTAGCCAGTACATATTTCTGAGAGTTTGTGTAACGTTGTGCCCACCTGAACTAAGCCCCCTCCATGTGTTGTATATCCAGTCCCCCGGTCTCTTCCCAGCCGACCCACTTGTCCTATGTCTTGTTCCCCAACAGCAACAGCAGCTCCAGGCTCAACACCTGTCCCACGCTGCCCACGGTGGGCCACCCATCCAAATGCCCCCGCACCCCTCGGGCCTGCAGCCCCCCGGCATACCCCCCATCCCGGGCGTGGCAGGCTCCGGTCTGCTGGCGCTGGGCGCCCTGGGCAGCCAGGCCCACCTGCCCTCCGTCAAGGACGAGAAGAACAACCACGACCTGGAGCACAGAGGTGAGGCGCTTGAGGGTGTGGATAGTCAGGTGGTTCTGCTCAATGTGCAGTGTCACTTTGCATTGCGGCCATTTTGGATCCATACAATAGGCATTGTGGTTTCTGTACAGCACTTCGAGATATTAGCTGATGTACGAAGGGCTATATAAAATAAACTTGATTTGATATTGTGGCTATTTTGTCCCTGCTCAGTGGACATTTGTGGCTCTAAATTACAGCCATTTTGGTTCTGTGCTGATTTTGTTTGGGTATGAGTTGGGTGGCCTGATGTCCATGTACTCTCAGGCCACAGTGGCTGTAAACACTCATTAAATTAACTTGTCTGAATGTCAAACCAAAGTATTTAAAAATGTATTTTTCTCGTGAATGCAGACCCGTTAAGTCACAATACATGTTGCCATTCGTACTAACGTTCTTTTCACTTTCTCCCTCTTGGCCTGTCATCCTTTCACTCCCCCCTGGCGATCCCTCTGGTAAAAGAACGAGAGTCGAGCACGGTAAGTTGTCCTTTATTCTTCTGAGGTCCCGCCCATCTCTACCGCCCCCTCTCTCACCCTCTCTCACCCACCTTGCCCTCCCTTGACATTGACTTTGAGCCAGTCTGTTTGGTGACTAAGGCACTTTGCATAGACTTTAAACACCACGCCTTGTTAGAAATGTAAAATTCCTGATCCCTGCAGTAGAACACACACGTTTTGTCTGGTATAAGCTATTCTGCAATCAAATAATGAATGGGGGGAGCCGAGTCTGCCTCATAGAGCTGGTGCTGCTTCCCCCTCTACACTATCTAATCCAGGTGGAAAATGACTCCAGTCACCAGGCGAGGATTAGCCCGCTCTATAATTTCATCACAATTAAAAGAGACTTTGACTCTCGTCTCTCCTAAGAGGATTTCCTGTCGCCCATCTATCCACCCCTCCTCCCTCCTCTCTGCCTTTGACTCCTTCCATCTTTCTCTTTGTTTTCTAATGCGCTCCTTTTCCTTTTGTCTGTTTGTTGTAATCATTCTCTCTCCTTTCTTTCTGTTCATACTCAATCGTTTGGTCTGTCTCTTTCTCTCTGTCTCTTTCTCTCTCTGCCTACTTCCAGTAAATATTTCTGAACACAGATAGTGAATAGTTTCCTCCTGCCTCCCTCCTTCCCCCGGGCTTCTTCTCTTGTTAAAGCCTCTGTTTATTAGACTGGATTAAATCTCTCTGATAGCCAGGGATAGCGACGCGGTGGCGGCTGCGACAGCGCAGGGATTGGGTTCCCAATGACTGGGCAGCGTGAATGGGTGCAGTCATGTCTGAAGGGAACGAAACTGGGCCCCTGTGATTAGCAGTGCTAATGCTAACTTCACTCCCCTCCCTCATCTCCCTCCATCGCTTCCTCCCTTCCTGTCCTGTTGTCTCAGGTCACCTGATAGGGGTGAGGTTATCCAGTCTGTTTATCATGCCTTAAAAGGCCACTGTGTATTAGACACACACACATTTGTTTTACTATCCTTGTTGGGACCAAACAATGTATTCCCATTCAAAATTATATTTACCCTAAATCTAATTCTAACCTTAAACTGAACCCTAACCTTAAACCTAACCCTTAAGCCTAAAATAGCCTTTTCCCTTGTGGGGGCTGGTGAAATGTCCCCACTTGTCAGAATTGTCCTTGTTTTTACTATCCTTGTAAAGGTGTCCGCATGCTTCCCAGACGGAACAGTTTGGAAGAGTTTATGCATATAGTATGACAAAATGTTGGGGCTTTTCGGGCACATTTTATTCTCGAGGCCAGTTGGGAGCCGACGTCTTCGCCCGTGATTGGTCAACTGTAGGGATTCTTCAATAGTCTTTGTTGTTGTTCAATGAGAGACGACTCGTTTGCATGCACATTTCTTCATTGAGAAATATTGCACCAAACATATTTCATGTAAAATTGCGTGACTAAGATCTCCTTGGCAGAAACGTCAAAATGTAATTACTTTTTTAATTCTGACTTTTGAGGAAGTGTATACTGGCTACGGCGTCTCAAATTGGACAAACTACTATTGCTGCTTTTTCCCCCTCATTTTTTCAAGCGAATGTCTTTAAGGGAGTATGCGAACACACTCGTTTGGTTCGCCTAGTGGACTTCAGCTATCCCCCAGCCGAACTGAAGCATGCTGACACAGGACTTCTGATACCCACAAGGATAGTAAAACCAAAAACACACAGGAGGTAGCTAGCTAGTTACCCACCTCCCCTCCCCTCTTTCAACCCCTCAGGCCAGTCCACCTCTATTTGTCTCTCTCCTTTTATCCTCTCCAAAAGAGAAGCTGCGCATTTTGGAGCCACAATGGCAACATTCATGTACATATTTAGAGCCGGGATGGGGGAAAAGGGAGGGGTAGAATGGAGGGTTTGACTTAGAGTCACGAAGAGTCAGATTCCTTTGTGCAGCAGCCAGGACGAGGGCATGTTGCCTAGAAAGCCCTTCTGAAGGGGGCACCCCAACGCTGCCCAACCACATCCTCCTCTCTCTCGTTCTGTCTGTCAACCACAAGGCCCCGTCTCTTTTTTTCTCTCGCTCCTTTTATTTCTTTACTCTCTCGCTGTCGTTCGTTTCTTCTTTCTCAGTGGACATGGGTGAGGGGTTAAAATGGGCAGCTCTTGTCCTCTCTTTAGTCTCTCTCTCTCTCTGTCTCTGTGGGTAATGAAAGGCTGGATGAGTGTGTGGGCTTGGCATGGAGGGCCCAGTGTACCCAGTGCATCCTGGCAGTGCCAGCCTAACCCTTCCCCCCCAGCCTGCCCAGCATGGCCACAAGTGGGGAGCTCAACTCAGTGCCTCACTACTGGCCTCATTGGATGCCAGCTGCCTCACTACTGGCCTCTCATTGGATGCCAGCTGCCTCACTACTGGCCTCTCATTGGATGCCAGCTGCCTCACTACTGGCCTCTCATTGGATGCCAGCTGCCTCACTACTATGCCAGCTGCCTCACTACTGGCCTCTCATTGGATATCCAGCTGCATCACTACTGGCCTCTCATTGGATGCCAGCTGCATCACTACTGGCCTCTCATTGGATGCCAGCTGCATCACTACTGGCCTCTCATTGGATGCCAGCTGCATCACTACTGGCCTCTCATTGGATGCCAGCTGCATCACTACTGGCCTCTCATTGGATGCCAGCTGCATCACTACTGGCCTCTCATTGGATGCCAGCTGCATCACTACTGGCCTCTCATTGGATGCCAGCTGCATCACTACTGGCCTCTCATTGGATGCCAGCTGCCTCACTACTGGCCTCTCATTGGATGCCAGCTGCATCACTACTGGCCTCTCATTGGATGCCAGCTGCATCACTACTGGCCTCTCATTGGATGCCAGCTGCCTTTTCCTCTTTCTTTCACTCCCTCTTTTTCGACAACTTTCCTGCTCTACTTTTTCTCGCCGTTTCCGTTTGCTCTTTGTCAACGTTCCTTCTGTGCTCTCACTCACTCACTCATTGAGTCTCTCCTGTCATTCAGTCCCTGTGGTTTAGGCAGTTTCCTGTCCCTCCCTCGCTACTTGTTTATGTACTGTATAACCACTGAGTGGTCCTGGCAAGGTGTCGACCTGTGTGAGGTCAGAACTCACCACTCCAGCCCTCTCTCCAGCAGTCATCCGTTCAAACCAGCAGCTCTGGAGAAAGAACCACTGTTCACCTGGTGTTTTCCTTTCTGATGGTGTGTGTGTGTGTTCAGGTGTGTGTGTGTTTTGGAGAGATAGCAGGAGGGAGACAGGAAAACAAGTTGTGCATTGTTTGCGTTGTGTGTCAGCAGCCTCAGTCAATGGAAGGCCTGGTAGAAGATGAGTCTGTGCAGTTTGTCTCCTGGGCTCACTCAGTCATGCTCACTCCCTGTCCCTCACTAATGCATCATGGTGCTTGTTGAGCTGATATCCTCTACTCTGAGGGGAGGTGTAGCTCTGTCAAGGGGTGTGTGTTTGAAGGACTTTGGTAAAGCCCCATCGGTGGCCTGGCAGCTCTCCCCTCTAAGATGGCTGTCTCTACAGCACAAAGACACACTTGAAGACCTAAACTAACAGAGCACTTTTCCCCTAGACGTTTTGTTACATGGGAAGACTCCTGTGTCTGACATGGTTCCTCGTCTGTCTGCGTGTTGTTCCAGAATAACTCGGTGTCTCCGTCAGACAGCCTGCGTGCAGCCAGCGACAAGCACCGCAGCTCCTCTGATTATAGCATGGACTCCAAGAAACGCAAGGTGGAGGAGAAGGACACTATGAGCAGATACGTGAGTGGGAGCGCGCGCACACACACATAATACACTCAGCACCTTTAAACAGGAGAAGTGCTGCTCACACACACACACACACACACACACACACACACACACACACACACACACACACACACACACACACACACACACACACACACATAATACACTCAGCACATTTAAACAGGAGAAGTACTGCTCACACACACACACACACACACACACACACACACACACACACACACACACACACACACACACACACACACACACACACAAATAATACACTCAGCACCTTTAAACAGGAGAAGTACTGCTCACACACACACACACACACACACACACACACACAAATAATACACTCAGCACCTTTAAACAGGAGAAGTACTGCTCACACACACACACACACACACACACAAATAATACACTCAGCACATTTAAAAAGGAGAAGTACTGCTCACACACTCCGATATAAGTGTGGTCACTGTCTAACACTGTCTCTCAACAGGATAGCGATGGAGACAAAAGTGACGACCTGGTCGTGGATGTGTCCAATGAGGTAAGAGCAGCTGGTCGCTTGCATGTGTGTGTTTGAGTGGACACACGTATGGGTGTGTTGGTATGTTAGTGTGGTTGAGTTGCAGAGCCACATTCCACCTGGTCTCTCTGGTAGCTAGTGACTGAACACTGGTGTCTTTGTTGAGGAACCAGAGCTGACAGAGACCTTAACAGCTGTCACACCCTCACTAAGGTCACCGGGGAAACCTCCCCTAAAATAAAGAAGGAAATGGAACCGTGTGGTTGTGTATAACATCCACTTATGTGTATGTGTACCAAATAAAACCTTTATTTGTACAGAGACATGCTTATACAAAGAAATGCTTTTCAAAGAAACCTAGAGGGGATGGAACCCCCAGAGTGACGGAGACAGAGGAGAAACAAAGTCTATCTGTGTACATGTGGCCTGGGTTTGTTTGACCTTCATCTACATGTTCCAGTGTGTTTTCACTCATTCTCTCTTCCTCTCCCTCATCATTTTTCTCTTGTTCTCTCTCTAGGACCCAGCCACTCCCAGGGCCAGCCCCGCCCATTCTCCTCCAGAAAACGGTCTGGACAAATCACGGGCCCTAAAGAAGGACGCCCCCAACAGCCCCGCCTCCGTGGCCTCCTCCGGCAGCACGCCCTCCTCCAAAGCCAAGGACCACGCCCACGTGAGTGTGTGTGTGTGTGAGAAACGGGAAAGGAGGGGCTAGGGGAAAACAATAGACAAGGGGTGAGTGTGAGGGGCTCATACATGGGAGGAAGTGTAGCTATTAAACTGCTGAATGAGGGTTGGAGAGGAGGCACACAGTGCTCTGCTCCTTTCAATATCCTTTATGGCAGGCAGAATAAATGTTCATTGCTTTCCCAGCCCCGGATCGTAAATAAACCGGGGCAATGACAGGGAGATTGCTCTGTCCCACCCTCCATCTCTCTCTCTCTCCCATCCCTCCTTCTCTTACCAGGCCCCATGTCAATGTGCTTAATTACTGGTCTAGTCAGGGAGCAAACTACAGAGCTCTCCCTCCCTCACCAGCCCTATCTCCTTGGCTGTGATAATGTGCTTAACTAGTCAGGACTGATGTTTAGGTCTGGGGGTGTGGTGGAGGGGTGCAGATTAAAGGGAAATGAGGGCTAAAGAAGGACTACCATCTTGGATGTTAGGGCTCTGACAGGCCGTCTCTAATAGAGGTTTATGTGGCCCCACAGGGTTCTAACTGGCACTAGTAGACTGGATTATGTTCAACTCACCACTCAAATTGTCACTGGATTTTGGGGGAAAGCGGTTCAGTTATTTTGGGATTTGGTCTTTTATTTGTCCCTCTCTCTCCCTGTCTCTTGGTAGCTGCTTGTTAATTATTATTATTTTGGGGGGGTTGCCAGTTAATTTCAGTTTGTTTAGGGGGGTTGCAAGTTTGTTTGGGGGGGTTGCCAGTTGATTTCAGTTTGTTTCATTTTGTTTGGGGGGGTTGCCAGTTGATTTCATTTTGTTTGGGGGGGTTGCCAGTTGATTTCAGTTTGTTTGGGGGGGTTGCCAGTTGATTTAATTTTGTTTGGGGGGGGTTGCCAGTTGATTTAATTTTGTTTGGGGGGGGTTGCCAGTTGATTTAATTGTGTTTGGGGGGGTTGCCAGTTGATTTAATTTTGTTTGGGGGGGTTGCCAGTTGATTTAATTTTGTTTGGGGGGGTTGCCAGTTGATTTCATTTTGTTTGGGGGGTTGCCAGTTGATTTCAGTTTGTTTGGGGGGGGGTTGCCAGTGATCTAGGTGGGTGGGGTGCCAGTGATCTAGGTGGGTGGGGTGCCAGTGATCTAGGTGGGTGGGTTGGGGTTCTATTGTTTTGTAATTGGCATCATTTAGAATTACAATGGAACACGCTGGAATTAAGCAACATTAATCACATCAAGTCTCTCTCTGTCAGAATGATAAGTCATCCACGCCGGGCCTGAAGTCTAACACCCCCACACCTCGTAATGATGCCCCCACACCAGGCACCAGCACCACCCCTGGTCTACGGCCCATCATGGGCAAGCCCTCGGGCATGGAGGCACTGGGTGAGTCCTCCACACATACACACTCATACCCACATGTATACAAACACACTCGCCCGCTAACCACGAATAGATTAACACGAAAATAACTTCCTTGTAGTTCTGCCCATTTGCCTATGACAGAATCAGTTGTTCTTACCGTCTCTCTCTCCTCCCTCTCTCTAGCAGCTCCAGCCCTGCGTACCCCTTTGTCCATAGCTGGCTCCTACGCCACGCCCTTCGCCATGATGGGCCACCACGAGATGAACGGCTCCCTGACCAGCCCCGGGGTCTACGCCGGACTCCACATCTCCCCCCAGATGAGCGTGGCCGCTGCTGCGTACGGACGCTCGCCCATGGTACGCTCCCCTAAAACTCCACCTCATGAAGCCACATACTCACCTTCAGCCCCTCTTCCCTATACACAGGCTACAGTTACCAATACAACACAGTCACACAGGCTACAGTTACCAATACAACACAGTCACACAGGCTACAGTTACTAATACAACACAGTCACACAGGCTACAGTTACCAATACAACACAGTCACACAGGCTACAGTTACTAATACAACACAGTCACACAGGCTACAGTTACTAATACAACACAGTCACACAGGCTACAGTTACCAATACAACACAGTCACACAGGCTACAGTTACCAATACAACACAGTCACACAGGCTACAGTTACCAATACAACACAGTCACACAGGCTACAGTTACCAATACAACACAGTCACACAGGCTACAGTTACTAATACAACACAGTCACACAGGCTACAGTTACCAATACAACACAGTCACACAGGCTACAGTTACCAATACAACACAGTCACACAGGCTACAGTTACTAATACAACACAGTCACACAGGCTACAGTTACCAATACAACACAGTCACACAGGCTACAGTTACCAATACAACACAGTCACACAGGCTACAGTTACTAATACAACACAGTCACACAGGCTACAGTTACTAATACAACACAGTCACACAGGCTACAGTTACCAATACAACACAGTCACACAGGCTACAGTTACCAATACAACACAGTCACACAGACTACAGTTACCAATACAACACAGTCACACAGACTACAGTTACCAATACAACACAGTCACACAGGCTACAGTTACCAATACAACACAGTCACACAGGCTACAGTTACCAATACAACAGTCACACAGGCTACAGTTACTAATACAACACAGTCACACAGGCTACAGTTACCAATACAACACAGTCACACAGGCTACAGTTACCAATACAACACAGTCACACAGGATACAGTTACCAATACAACACAGTCACACAGAATACAGTTACCAATACAACACAGTCACACAGGCTACAGTTACTAATACAACACAGTCACACAGGCTACAGTTACCAATACAACACAGTCACACAGGCTACAGTTACCAATACAACACAGTCACACAGGCTACAGTTACTAATACAACACAGTCACACATGCTACAGTTACCAATACAACACAGTCACACAGGCTACAGTTACCAATACAACACAGTCACACAGGCTACAGTTACCAATACAACACAGTCACACAGGCTACAGTTACCAATACAACAGTCACACAGGCTACAGTTACTAATACAACACAGTCACACAGGCTACAGTTACCAATACAACAGTCACACAGGCTACAGTTACTAATACAACACAGTCACACAGGCTACAGTTACCAATACAACAGTCACACAGGCTACAGTTACCAATACAACACAGTCACACAGGCTACAGTTACCAATACAACAGTCACACAGGCTACAGTTACCAATACAACACAGTCACACAGACTACAGTTACCAATACAAAACAGTCACACAGACTACAGTTACTAATACAACACAGTCACACAGACTACAGTTACTAATACAACACAGTCACACAGGCTACAGTTACCAATACAACACAGTCACACAGGCTACAGTTACCAATACAACACAGTCACACAGGCTACAGTTACCAATACAACACAGTCACACAGGCTACAGTTACCAATACAACACAGTCACACAGGCTACAGTTACTAATACAACACAGTCACACAGGCTACAGTTACCAATACAACACAGTCACACAGGCTACAGTTACCAATACAACACAGTCACACAGACTACAGTTACCAATACAACACAGTCACACAGACTACAGTTACCAATACAACACAGTCACACAGGCTACAGTTACCAATACAACACAGTCACACAGGCTACAGTTACCAATACAACAGTCACACAGGCTACAGTTACTAATACAACACAGTCACACAGGCTACAGTTACCAATACAACACAGTCACACAGGCTACAGTTACCAATACAACACAGTCACACAGGCTACAGTTACCAATACAACACAGTCACACAGAATACAGTTACCAATACAACACAGTCACACAGGCTACAGTTACTAATACAACACAGTCACACAGGCTACAGTTACCAATACAACACAGTCACACAGGCTACAGTTACCAATACAACACAGTCACACAGGCTACAGTTACTAATACAACACAGTCACACAGGCTACAGTTACCAATACAACACAGTCACACAGGCTACAGTTACCAATACAACACAGTCACACAGGCTACAGTTACCAATACAACACAGTCACACAGACTACAGTTACCAATACAACACAGTCACACAGACTACAGTTACTAATACAACACAGTCACACAGACTACAGTTACTAATACAACACAGTCACACAGGCTACAGTTACTAATACAACACAGTCACACAGGCTACAGTTACCAATACAACACAGTCACACAGGATACAGTTACCAATACAACACAGTCACACAGACTACAGTTACTAATACAACACAGTCACACAGGCTACAGTTACTAATACAACACAGTCACACAGGCTACAGTTACCAATACAACACAGTCACACAGGATACAGTTACCAATACAACACAGTCACACAGACTACAGTTACCAATACAACACAGTCACACAGACTACAGTTACTAATACAACACAGGAAGAGGAAAGAAAATGTGTTCACTCAAACACACACACATGTAAACGTACATCAGACTCACTTCTCACTATATATTACATGTCTCAGCAGCGCTACCGTTGAGTTAGCCAACACGGCTGTCGGCTAAAAGACTTATGGTAATATGACTAGCAGCCAATTTACAATGAATTTCCTATTTCAATAATTCACTTTTTCAATATTTCTTTAGAAATGCATAAAAAATAATTTCTCTACTCTCTGTGTAAAGTGTTAGCTAACTCCAATGTTTCTATTGCCTAACTCCACTTCTTTGATGTCTGGTGCTACAAGGGAGGGGAAAAATAACAGCTCAGTCAAAACACTTCTCGGTGTGTGGAAATCTCCCAGGCTCTCATTAGCATTAGCAAGTGGGATTTTACACCGTTACCACAAACCTGGGCAAAGGCTCTGCCTTTAAAGGAATGTAGAATCCACAGTATGACATGATAGTAAGAATAGCCCTTATGTCCCCCACACTCATAACTGGTTCAGTACGGACCGCGGGGCTCTATTAGTACTACTGAACTAGGTCAGGCTTCCACCCCTGGTGTCGTATAATTAAGCAAGAAGACCCAAGAGGGTGTGTTATGTGGCCAATATACCACGGCTAAGGGCTGTTGAACGATGCAACGTGGAGTGCCTGGATACTGTCCTTAGCCGTGGTATATTGGCCATAAACCACAAACTCCCGAGGTGCCTTATTGCTATTAGAAACTGGTTACCAATATAGTTGGAGCGGTAAAAATAAATGCTTTGTCATACCCGTGGTATACGGTCTGATATACCACGGCTGTCAGCCAGTCAGTGTTCAGGGCTCGAACCACCCAGTTTATAAACGCACACAAGACCTGGAAAAATATCTAGAATTGCAGGAAATGAGCTTTAAAACAGCAACAAAAATCTCTGCCCAGTGCAAAATGTATAGAATTGCGAAAAATGTAACTTAAAACTGCAAAACTATCTCTCTGCCAACAAGATGCAAAACTATCTCTCTGCCAACAAGATGCAAAACTATCTCTCTGCCAACAAGATGCAAAACTATCTCTCTGCCAACAAGATGCAAAACTATCTCTCTGCCAACAAGATGGGTGTGACCAGTTCTGGGTAGCATTGGGTTGCGAGGTGGGGGTTTGCCACATAGGACATTTGTGTGATCGGACCTTCTCAAATAGTACTTGAGTACCCCTGCCTTATTTGACGCTACAGAAGCAGTGATGCTAAGTTTCCTGTTTGAACATTTAGCTTAGCCTAGTTGGCTGCATGGATAGGTTTTCCACTGTTTGTTAGGCTATCGTGTTAACATGCTAACTGTCTGTCTGTGCTGTTTTCCCAGGCGGGGTTTGACCCTCACTCCCACATGAGACCAGGCCTGCAAGCCAGCCTCACGTCCATCTCTGGAGGAAAGCCGTAAGTCTCCAAACCCTTTGTTTCAACTGTTTATCACTAGAGCCTGAACATCACAGGTCAAGTCCAACATTTTGGTTCCAGGTTTCATTTTGGCTTAAAACAACAACTGCCCTTTCTCCCCACGGTAGTGCCTACTCCTTTCATGTGAGCGCGGACGGCCAGATGCAGCCGGTGCCCTTTCCCCCGGACGCTCTCATAGGCCCGGGCATCCCACGCCACGCCCGCCAGATCAACACGCTGAGCCACGGCGAGGTGGTGTGCGCCGTCACCATCAGCAACCCCACGCGCCACGTCTACACCGGCGGCAAGGGCTGCGTCAAGATCTGGGACATCAGCCAGCCGGGCAGCAAGAGCCCCGTGTCCCAACTGGACTGCCTGGTAAGGAGACATTTCTGTGTTAGAAAGACTGGTATTGTATATCCAGAGGAACGTTTGGACACACCTACTCATTCAAGGGTTTTTCTTTTTTGGTTACTACATGATTCCATATGTGTTATTTCATAGTGTTGATGTCTTCACTGTTATTCTACAATGTAGAAAATAGTACAAATAAAGAAAAACCCTGCAATGAGAAGGTGTGTCCAGACTTTTGACTGGTACTGTATGTTTCAACTGGATGAGCGTCACTGTGGATAAAGCCATCTGTTGAATGCTCATATCGTTGTTATAATGGCGTAAGGCATAACAACAGACAACGTGGGACGAAGGCTGTAACTTAGGTTGGCTGGGCTGTATGCTAGCTAACAGGATAAGCTGAACAAGCCATGTATCTGAGATGATACTGTGACGGTTATCATTTGACATGGACTGAGATATCAAGCCTACTGATGGGCACCAGAGGATGCTCTTCATAGGGCTGATGTATGACCAGGGATTTTCTCTAAGTGCTTGAATTAGACCAGTTTCCTGTTCTGCTAATCATTCAAAATGTAACGAGTACTTTTGGGTGTCAGGGAAAATGTATGGAGTAGAAAGTACGTTATTTTCATTAGAAATGTAGTGGAGTAAAAGTTGTCAAAAGTAGTAAAGTACAGATACCCCCAAAAACAACTTAAGTAGTACTTCAAAGTATTTTTTACTTAAGTACTTTACACTGCTGCCTTCAGCCCTCTGAACCCCACATCCACCCTCTGAACCCCACATCCACCCTCTGAACCCCACATCCACCCTCTGAACCAGCCCTCTGAACCCCACATCCACCCTCTGAACCAGCCCTCTGAACCCCACATCCACCCTCTGAACCCCACATCCACCCTCTGAACCCCACATCCACCCTCTGAACCAGCCCTCTGAACCCCACATCCACCCTCTGAACCCCACATCCACCCTCTGAACCAGCCCTCTGAACCCCACATCCACCCTCTGAACCCCACATCCACCCTCTGAACCCCACATCCACCCTCTGAACCAGCCCTCTGAACCCCACATCCACCCTCTCCCTCCATCTGCTCTTGTGAATGTAATAATTCAAGGCACAGCGTCTTGTTCGTCGGCCCTGTGTGTGACGTTTTGGAAAAAGACCAAAAGTAATGATCTTCTGATCGTCCGGCCCCGGTTCATCATTACCCACCACATTAGTCATTCTCCCATCCTCCCCATTCATCAGTTTGATACTGTCTCCTGGCCACTTTGGAGAGGGGGAAAGAGCAGAGGGAAGAGGGAGAGTGCTGGCTGTGTGACCAGGTCTTATATAGTCATCAGCAAGCTGTTTAATTCATCTGAGAGCCCCGGCCCTCTATTGATCTGTCATTCACATCCCCCGCCTCATGGACAGAGTCCAGCTAACACTCTTCTGCCCTTGTTAAAGCTGACAATGAGTCTCGCTCCACCACAGCCGAGGGAAGCCACACTCAAACACACTCTGATGCTTTTATCGTCATACCTGCTTCAACAGGCACTCACACATCTGAGCTGTCTTTGTTGCAGGTGCATTTTAACAGTTGAATAAGATGAGAAAAAAGAAGAAACCTGCACACTGCTCTCGCTGGGGCCACGTCTCTCGCTGGGGCCACGGCTCTCGCTGGGGCCACGGCTCTCGCTGGGGCCACGGCTCTCGCTGGGGCCACTGCTCTCGCTAGGGCCACGGCTCTCGCTGGGGCCACTGCTCTCGCTAGGGCCACGGCTCTCGCTGGGGCCACGGCTCTCGCTGGGGCCACGAGACGGCTCTCGCTAGGGCCACGGCTCTTTATTAAGCTTTATGTATCGACCTCAAGGCCTTCATCAGAGCCTTCATGAGTTCACAACCAGCATCCCTATGGAGATACTGCTCCACCCACATCCGTTCAATTCATCCAATGTGGTTGGAGTCGCCATACTTGCTTTTGTCGCCACACCTGCTTTTAAATCAAATCACATTTTATTGGTCTCATACAATATTTAGCAGATGTTATTGCGGGTGTAGTGAAATGGTTGTGTTCCTCGCTCCAACAGTATAGTAATATTTAACAATACATTTGAGAGTCTCACGATACCAGCTATTATCAGGATAACTGTCTGAAGCCCAAATCTTAAGTGTCTCCCTCTCTGTCTCCAGAACAGGGACAACTACATCCGCTCCTGTAAGCTCCTCCCTGATGGCCGCACCCTGATTGTGGGTGGTGAGGCCAGCACGCTGACCATCTGGGACCTGGCCTCTCCGACGCCACGTATCAAGGCGGAGCTCACCTCCTCGGCCCCCGCCTGCTACGCCCTGGCAATCTCCCCCGACGCCAAAGTGTGCTTCTCCTGCTGCAGTGACGGGAACATCGCCGTCTGGGACCTGCACAACCAGACCCTGGTCAGGTGAGTGATCTATCTGAAGAGAGCAGATGACTGGTGGGGGCTGGGAAGGATGTACTACTACCCATATGATTTTAGCAGGAATGGAGTAGCAGTAATGATTGGAGTGGGATTACATTGAAATGTCCAAAACGTGAGTGGAATCACTTGACTAAAGTCCACGGTGTTTGTGTTGGGTGTTGTAGGCAGTTCCAGGGCCACACGGACGGAGCCAGCTGTATTGACATCTCCCACGATGGGACCAAGCTGTGGACCGGAGGTCTGGACAACACCGTCCGCTCATGGGACCTGAGGGAGGGACGCCAGCTCCAGCAGCATGACTTCACCTCCCAGGTACGAACATGTGTTTACACACACACACACACACACACACACACACACACACACACACACACACACACACACACACACACACACACACACACACACACACAGGGGATGCAACGGTACAGTGGGCCCACGGTTCGGTACGGTTTCGGTATCTTTATATTTAAGAAAGAAAATAAACACATCACCCTTTAAACAATTAACTCTTTTATTTTGCCTATAGACAAATGAAACGTTCCATTCAGAAAAATGGCAACATGACTGACTGCCTGGTTTCTGTCTCTACTGTATGACATCAAGGGGAGAATAAAATGAAAAGTGCTTCTTAGCTTTGACAAGCTGTAGGTGCTTTGCCTTCTCTATTTTAAATAAACAGGGTACATACTTGTATAGGCAATATTACATGTAAAAATAACAAAATACAACATCAAGTTGGTGTCCTATATGAGAGATCTATTCCTCTATGTTGAGGTTCTTCTGTAAAAAGATAAGCATGTCAACATTCTCTGAAGCAAGACGAGAACGGCCCTGCGGTGGAGAAAACTCCCACTTACAACAGAGGTTCCCGGGACACGGAGGCTCTGCATGTTTTCAACATGGGGAGCTTTGACTGGTTTGTTTTCCACCACACACAAGGATCAGCAGCCACAGGAAGCTGCTGCCTTGTATGAGGGGACCACCTCCTCAATCATTTTGGAAAAGAGCTTGTCTGCTGCTCTGAAAAGCTCCCCAAATAACTCTGACACGGGAGTCTTCTTTTGAGGAGGGGATAATGAGGATGGATTTTCTTCCCCTGTGGATGGCCCTGCTTGCACTGCTTGAAACTACAAGAAAAAACGTATTAAGTGTAAGTGACACATCTCATCAAAAAACATCATCACATTTTAACACACATGATAAAAACAATAAAAAACTATCTCATAACTTTAAAAAAAAAATAGATCAGATACCAGATGTTCGTTCTTCACAGTTTCTTTGATGATCCCTGTTGAGGCAGGCTGGGATTTAAACCTCGGCTCAAGGGCTGTAACTCTGTGAAGGTAGATCTGGCTCTGTGTATCTTCTCTCCAAGTCCTGAGTGATGGCTGCCTTGGCCTCCCTGTTGGTTGCACTGTCCTCAGGACCTGGTGCCATGGAGTTGAGAATCATTGATGAGGTGGGACTTGTTTCACTGCTCGTGAGAGTTGTCATTGTTTTCAGGGGTTTGAGTAGCTGAATGAGTTCTTCTGACAGCTTCAGTTCACTGTCCGTCAGCTTCAGTTCACTGTCCGTCAGCTTCAGTTCACTGTCCGTCAGCTTCAGTTCACTGTCCGTCAGCTTCAGTTCACTGTCCGTCAGCATGGCTGTCTTTGACCGACTTCCTCACAGCCTTGTCCAATACAGCAGAGTAGATGGCCAGTTGCTGTTCCACGTAACGTTCCAGCATGTTATATATGGTATTCCAACGGGTTCTTCTGACATCATGGATTGATTTGTGCTTTGGTATATTCAGCATCTCTTCCTTAACTGTCAACTTAGTGGGCGGTAGTGCTTTTGTGTGAGAAAAAACGTCCCCACTTTTCTGACCTTCCCCAGGAGGCGGGACACTGCCTTGAGAGAGACTGCCCTCTTGGCTGTGAGGTTCAGGATGTCTGTAAAACATCCAATGTGGGGCTCAAACCCATCAGCTTCACAGATGGCGTTCACTATGTTTTGTGCGTTATCTGTAGTGGCTGGGGTTGTGATATTTGGTCTCTAGCTTCCACTCAGTCACAGCATTCATTCATTCTAGGGCTAAGTCTGCGCTTGTATGACTCTCATACAGGGGCCGAGTTTGCAACACATAGATCTCCCAGACCAGTACATAGTGAACCGTCACAGTGAGGTAGCTTCCAGTACATAGTGAACCGTCACAGTGAGGTAGCTTCCAGTACATAGTGAACCGTCACAGTGAGGTAGCTTCCAGTACATAGTGAACCGTCACAGTGAGGTAGCTTCCAGTACATAGTGAACCGTCACAGTGAGGTAGCTTCCAGTACATAGTGAACCGTCACAGTGAGGTAGCTTCCAGTACATAGTGAACCGTCACAGTGAGGTAGCTTCCAGTACATAGTGAACCGTCACAGTGAGGTAGCTTCCAGTACATAGTGAACCGTCACAGTGAGGTAGCTTCCAGTACATAGTGAACCGTCACAGTGAGGTAGCTTCCAGTACATAGTGAACCGTCAGTGAGGTAGCATCCAGTACATAGTGAACCGTCACAGTGAGGTAGCTTCCAGTACATAGTGAACCGTCACAGTGAGGTAGCTTCCAGTACATAGTGAACCGTCACAGTGAGGTAGCTTCCAGTACATAGTGAACCGTCACAGTGAGGTAGCTTCCGGTACATAGTGAACCGTCACAGTGAGGTAGCTTCCGGTACATAGTGAACCGTCACAGTGAGGTAGCTTCCGGTACATAGTGAACCGTCACAGTGAGGTAGCTTCCGGTACATAGTGAACCGTCACAGTGAGGTAGCTTCCAGTACATAGTGAACCGTCACAGTGAGGTAGCTTCCAGGACATAGTGAACCGTCACAGTGAGGTAGCTTCCGGTACATAGTGAACCGTCACAGTGAGGTAGCTTCCAGTACATAGTGAACCGTCACAGTGAGGTAGCTTCCGGTACATAGTGAACCGTCACAGTGAGGTAGCTTCCGGTACATAGTGAACCGTCACAGTGAGGTAGCTTCCAGGACATAGTGAACCGTCACAGTGAGGTAGCTTCCAGGACATAGTGAACCGTCACAGTGAGGTAGCTTCCAGTACATAGTGAACCGTCACAGTGAGGTAGCTTCCAGGACATAGTGAACCGTCACAGTGAGGTAGCTTCCAGGACATAGTGAACCGTCACAGTGAGGTAGCTTCCAGGACATAGTGAACCGTCACAGTGAGGTAGCTTCCGGTACATAGTGAACCGTCACAGTGAGGTAGCTTCCAGTACATAGTGAACCGTCACAGTGAGGTAGCTTCCAGTACATAGTGAACCGTCACAGTGAGGTAGCTTCCAGGACATAGTGAACCGTCACAGTGAGGTAGCTTCCAGTACATAGTGAACCGTCACAGTGAGGTAGCTTCCAGTACATAGTGAACCGTCACAGTGAGGTAGCTTCCAGTACATAGTGAACCGTCACAGTGAGGTAGCTTCCAGGACATAGTGAACCGTCACAGTGAGGTAGCTTCCGGTACATAGTGAACCGTCACAGTGAGGTAGCTTCCAGTACATAGTGAACCGTCACAGTGAGGTAGCTTCCGGTACATAGTGAACCGTCACAGTGAGGTAGCTTCCAGTACATAGTGAACCGTCACAGTGAGGTAGCTTCCAGTACATAGTGAACCGTCACAGTGAGGTAGCTTCCGGTACATAGTGAACCGTCACAGTGAGGTAGCTGAACTATAGTGAACTATGTACTGGAAGCTACCTCACTTCTTTATGTTTTTCTGAATTTGTCACGTTGTTGAAGGCAGCAATGAGAGATTGTTGTGTTTTCGCTAACGAGTGGACTCTCCTTGCTCCAGATCCACCTGCAAGGGATACGGCTGAGTGATGGCCACGTAAATGACACATTGTGTTAGAAGTGTTTCCACTCGAGTAGCCGACAGTGGAAAAGCAATGCTTGCAGACTGTACTTTGTTTGTTTACGGTCTTCTTACCCTCGTCATCGTATTGAACGCTGAATCCAGAATGTTCCCATATAGCGGATTTGAAAGACGGCGGGGCCTCTTCAAATTTGCTTCTCTCTGTCTCGCTAGCGCTCGCCATTGTCACGTTGGAGCTGAGAGAATATTTGTTTTTAGTTTCCCCTCTTCACGGGGCCCCTTTTAGGGAGGTTTCCTACTGAGATGTCATTGCAAATCGTCCATTGGTTGTTTAAGGGGGAGGGGGTTGCTGTCACTGCGGTTGCCACATTTTGAGACATTGCTGTTGAGTAAAGTTTGTCGGCCATCAGGAGCCCCTTAACGGCCACAAGCTGCGTGTCTGGTTCTGCGGATCTGAATGTACAATGTGCGTGTCGTCTGCAGCGCAATAAGCACGTTTTGTTATAGGAAAATGACAGGCGTATCGTAATTCCGTGGTTCACGTGTGCGTATTGAACCGAACGGTTCGACAACATACAGTGTACCGTTGCATCCCTCACACACACACACACACACACACACACACACACTCTATTTTGCCCTGGTTCACCCCCACCTCCCGTCTCCTCCCAGATCTTCTCTCTAGGCTACTGCCCCACAGGGGAGTGGCTGGCAGTGGGCATGGAGAGCAGCAACGTGGAGGTTCTCCATCACACCAAGCCTGACAAGTACCAGCTTCACCTGCATGAGAGCTGCGTCCTCTCGCTTAAGTTCGCCTACTGTGGTAAGAAACATGTCCAGGGTGCAATAAGTCATTTATAACCCGTATTTATGTAGTTCAAGTGTAGAAACCTTTTTTCTCAAGGAATTGAACCATGTTGTTTAGTTGGTACTTCTACTGTACCAACAAGTAACACCAACTGCCCCACATCAGTTGTATTGTGTTAGTTACTAAATCTTAAACCATGTGGACTTGCATTTTTGTGCTTGGAGAGTCTTGTGCAGGCCTGTCCTGCTTGGTGAGGGCAACCTGGACTCTGAGCTCATGTATCATGTCCTGTGTTTGAAGGTAAATGGTTTGTGAGCACGGGGAAGGACAACCTCTTGAATGCCTGGAGGACTCCCTATGGTGCCAGCATATTCCAGGTACGCCAATCAATAACACACACATCAATATACACACTCTCAAACATGCATAGATGCTCACAATCCTGTGACATGACCAACAGCATGGAAACCCCAGCTACCACTGTCAGTTGTAATCTGTAAATCATAAGCAAACAGTATTGTTCAGAGGATTGTCTTTCAGACCAACCAAGAGAGATGGTCACTTTGGACAAGGTTAGTTCAGGCAAACACATTACATGCTCTGAATAGGATCGCTAACATGTTTTTTTGACCCTTTCCATCAACAGTCAAAGGAGTCCTCTTCCGTCCTGAGCTGCGACATCTCTGCAGACGACAAGTACATTGTGACGGGCTCCGGAGACAAGAAGGCCACAGTGTACGAGGTGATCTACTAGAAACACCAGTTTGACCCCTCCTACTGGCCTGACAAGGGGAGCTGCTAGCCCCTCCTCCTCCTCTTACTTCACTCACCACACCCCCTAACCTCAAAGACCACCAGGGATTGGACTACAGACAATGTCGGCCGATACCGCTCCCAGATTGGTGCTCAGAAGGCACCATGAACTGCGATTGGCAGTTGGCCTGGCTCTGATTGGCTATCGCTGCAGACTGTAAGCCTATGGGCACTAAAGATGTAAATTGTCTTGCTGTTTTTAATGGGTTCCTGGGCTTGTTTTTAACGTGATGAATGTTTCTGTCATGTGACTGGACGAAGCGCCGCTTTGTCTTTACAACAGTTGCTCCCTGGACGTCTTGTGAAAATTGTACATAATGGAGTAAAAGACATTTTATATATATATATTATAAATATATATATCTATTTTCATGTCCTGGTGTACTTGTGACGTTTTTGCTTTCGGCCTCTCCCTTCTGCTTGATATTCAAGGGAGAACAGAAAGTAGAATAAGCCTTTTTTTTTTTTAAGGATTTTTTTTTTTTTGGGGGGGTTGTTGAAGCGTGTTCTCCAGGCTGACCTTTTTCCAAATCAAATGGAAATGTCTCTCCAAAAACGAAATGGTCAACCAGAACACTTTTTGCAGATTCAAATGTGAGTTTTGGGATGGTGCCCTTTTTTTTGGAGCTACGAAAATGTCTGGGAAGTGGAGCCTGCCGGCTCAGGCAGAGCCACGGAAGTCCGTGGAATACCACAGGACCCCCGCTTGGACCGGCCTATCAGAGGAGACTGGGGGATCGGCGAGAGGAGGAGAACAATGTAAATTAAAACGATATTAAAGAAACTAACTGTACTACTTTCTCTGTGCCCTTTTTGACCCGTCTCTTTTACGTCTTGGATTATTTTTTGGGTGGTCTGGTTGATGTTTAACGATGGACTTAAATTCTACTGGATTATTACTAATACAGACCGGGCTTTGGCTAGCCTGACACAATCTGAACATTGAGTCTGGACCTAGATCTTGCCGATGTAGAACAAGCCACAGGGTCATCTAGACGGGGGGGTTAAGGAGAACATGCTTCTATGGAGTCCATTGATTTGATCCTCTATCATTTATCAGTACATCATCTTGGACTAACCGGACTTGGATGGAAGTCAACGAAACTATTGGATTCCACTCAAACGATATACAGTGCCTGTTAAGTGCTAGGGTTGGCTATTAGGATCTTTCAAAATGTAAAACAGAAGTTAGCATTGTGACCAGCATCTACATAATGTTCAGTACCGAGGAGGAGGAAGTTGTCCCTAGACACTGATCTGTTTTGTCCCCAAATGGTGCTGAGGGTAAGATGCTCTGTGTCTAAGGGGAATTTCTTCTTTTACCGTTCAGCTGTTGGGGTGAACACACAAATTCTTCACTGCGCCCTAATACCTGCCTTTCCTTCAGTCATAACGAGGGGTGAAATGTGAGCGTCTCCAATTCACAACCAAAGTATGTAGCAAAACTGTGTCAGCACTGAACATAATGTACAGTTGATGATAATTCAATAAACTGTGTTTGTTTTGTAGAAAGACTTCCCAGTTCATTTCAATGCAACACATTGTTGAGGAAGCGCACAGTCGTTGTATGGAAGAGTGTTTGAGTACTTCTACGGGAGCCGTGGGTGTCTGTGTCTGCCCCGACATTAACTTCCTCTTAAAAGGTTTGAAAGTAGAGTGTAGTGTCTAAACCACTGGAGTCTGCCACTTCTACCCCACACTTGATGTGATACTTAAACACTTTAACTGTTTCATAATGAATACCTAACCTCAAACATATGCCTCGTGATTCCTTCTAGTTCACTGGATGCTCTATATGAGGTGTGTGTGTGTGTGTGTGTGTTGAATAGCAGTGGAGTCAGTAGGCTGCTGTCCAGGCGTGGTGTTGTGGTCGCAGGCTGTTCTAAAGACTAATGCTGTATATGAGGTGTGTGTGTGTTGAATAGCAGTGGAGTCAGTAGGCTGCTGTCCAGGCGTGGTGTTGTGGTCTCAGGCTGTTCTAAAGACTAATGCTGTATATGAGGTGTGTGTGTGTTGAATAGCAGTGGAGTCAGTAGGCTGCTGTCCAGGTGTGGTGTTGTGGTCTCAGGCTGTTCTAAAGACTAATGCTGTATATGAGGTGTGTGTTGAATAGCAGTGGAGTCAGTAGGCTGCTGTCCAGGCGTGGTGTTGTGGTCGCAGGCTGTTCTAAAGACTAATGCTGTATATGAGGTGTGTGTGTGTGTGTTGAATAGCAGTGGAGTCAGTAGGCTGCTGTCCAGGCGTGGTGTTGTGGTCGCAGGCTGTTCTAAAGACTAATGCTGTATATGAGGTGTGTGTGTGTGTTGAATAGCAGTGGAGTCAGTAGGCTGCTGTCCAGGCGTGGTGTTGTGGTCGCAGGCTGTTCTAAAGACTAATGCTGTATATGAGGTGTGTGTGTGTTGAATAGCAGTGGAGTCAGTAGGCTGCTGTCCAGGCGTGATGTTGTGGTCGCAGGCTGTTCTAAAGACTAATACTGTATATGAGGTGTGTGTGTGTGTGTTGAATAGCAGTGGAGTCAGTAGGCTGCTGTCCAGGCGTGGTGTTGTGGTCGCAGGCTGTTCTAAAGACTAATGCTGTATATGAGGTGTGTGTGTGTTGAATAGCAGTGGAGTCAGTAGGCTGCTGTCCAGGCGTGGTGTTGTGGTCGCAGGCTGTTCTAAAGACTAATGCTCTATATGAGGTGTGTGTGTGTGTGTGTTGAATAGCAGTGGAGTCAGTAGGCTGCAGGCGTGGTGTTGTGGTCGCAGGCTGTTCAAAAGACTAATGCTGTATATGAGGTGTGTGTGTGTTGAATAGCAGTGGAGTCAGTAGGCTGCTGTCCAGGCGTGGTGTTGTGGTCTCAGGCTGTTCTAAAGACTAATGCTCTATATGAGGTGTGTGTGTGTGTGTGTTGAATAGCAGTGGAGTCAGTAGGCTGCTGTCCAGGCGTGGTGTTGTGGTCGCAGGCTGTTCTAAAGACTAATGCTGTATATGAGGTGTGTGTGTGTTGAATAGCAGTGGAGTCAGTAGGCTGCAGGCGTGGTGTTGTGGTCGCAGGCTGTTCAAAAGACTAATGCTGTATATGAGGTGTGTGTGTGTTGAATAGCAGTGGAGTCAGTAGGCTGCAGGCGTGGTGTTGTGGTCGCAGGCTGTTCAAAAGACTAATGCTGTATATGAGGTGTGTGTGTGTTGAATAGCAGTGGAGTCAGTAGGCTGCAGGCGTGGTGTTGTGGTCGCAGGCTGTTCAAAAGACTAATGCTGTATATGAGGTGTGTGTGTGTTGAATAGCAGTGGAGTCAGTAGGCTGCAGGCGTGGTGTTGTGGTCTCAGGCTGTTCAAAAGACTAATGCTGTATATGAGGTGTGTGTGTGTTGAATAGCAGTGGAGTCAGTAGGCTGCTGTCCAGGCGTGGTGTTGTGGTCTCAGGCTGTTCTAAAGACTAATGCTCTATATGAGGTGTGTGTGTGTGTGTGTTGAATAGCAGTGGAGTCAGTAGGCTGCTGTCCAGGCGTGGTGTTGTGGTCGCAGGCTGTTCTAAAGACTAATGCTCTATATGAGGTGTGTGTGTTGAATAGCAGTGGAGTCAGTAGGCTGCTGTCCAGGCGTGGTGTTGTGGTCGCAGGCTGTTCAAAAGACTAATGCTGTATATGAGGTGTGTGTGTGTGTTGAATAGCAGTGGAGTCAGTAGGCTGCTGTCCAGGCGTGGCGTTGTGGTCGCAGGCTGTTCTAAAGACTAATGCTGTATATGAGGTGTGTGTGTGTTGAATAGCAGTGGAGTCAGTAGGCTGCTGTCCAGGCGTGGTGTTGTGGTCTCAGGCTGTTCTAAAGACTAATGCTGTATATGAGGTGTGTGTGTGTGTGTTGAATAGCAGTGGAGTCAGTAGGCTGCTGTCCAGGCGTGGCGTTGTGGTCGCAGGCTGTTCTAAAGACTAATGCTGTATATGAGGTGTGTTGAATAGCAGTGGAGTCAGTAGGCCGCTGTCCAGGCGTGGTGTTGTGGTCTCAGGCTGTTCTAAAGACTAATGCTGTATATGAGGTGTGTGTGTGTGTGTGTGTGTGTGTTGAATAGCAGTGGAGTCAGTAGGCTGCTGTCCAGGCGTGGTGTTGTGGTCTCAGGCTGTTCTAAAGACTAATGCTGTATATGAGGTGTGTGTGTGTTGAATAGCAGTGGAGTCAGTAGGCTGCTGTCCAGGCGTGGTGTTGTGGTCGCAGGCTGTTCTAAAGACTAATGCTGTATATGAGGTGTGTGTGTGTGTGTGTGTTGAATAGCAGTGGAGTCAGTAGGCTGCTGTCCAGGCGTGGTGTTGTGGTCGCAGGCTGTTCTAAAGACTAATGCTGTATATGAGGTGTGTGTGTGTGTGTGTTGAATAGCAGTGGAGTCAGTAGGCTGCTGTCCAGGCGTGGCGTTGTGGTCGCAGGCTGTTCTAAAGACTAATGCTGTATATGAGGTGTGTGTGTGTTGAATAGCAGTGGAGTCAGTAGGCTGCTGTCCAGGCGTGGTGTTGTGGTCGCAGGCTGTTCAAAAGACTAATGCTGTATATGAGGTGTGTGTGTGTTGAATAGCAGTGGAGTCAGTAGGCTGCTGTCCAGGCGTGGTGTTGTGGTCACAGGCTGTTCTAAAGACTAATGCTGTATATGAGGTGTGTGTGTTGAATAGCAGTGGAGTCAGTAGGCTGCTGTCCAGGCGTGGTGTTGTGGTCGCAGGCTGTTCAAAAGACTAATGCTGTATATGAGGTGTGTGTGTGTTGAATAGCAGTGGAGTCAGTAGGCTGCTGTCCGTTGTGGTCGCAGGCTGTTCATAAGACTAATGCTCTATATGAGGTGTGTGTGTGTTGAATAGCAGTGGAGTCAGTAGGCTGCTGTCCAGGCGTGGTGTTGTGGTCGCAGGCTGTTCTAAAGACTAATGCTGTATATGAGGTGTGTGTTGAATAGCAGTGGAGTCAGTAGGCTGCTGTCCAGGCGTGGTGTTGTGGTCGCAGGCTGTTCAAAAGACTAATGCTGTATATGAGGTGTGTGTGTGTTGAATAGCAGTGGAGTCAGTAGGCTGCTGTCCAGGCGTGATGTTGTGGTCGCAGGCTGTTCAAAAGACTAATGCTGTATATGAGGTGTGTGTGTGTTGAATAGCAGTGGAGTCAGTAGGCTGCTGTCCAGGCGTGGTGTTGTGGTCGCAGGCTGTTCAAAAGACTAATGCTGTATATGAGGTGTGTGTGTGTTGAATAGCAGTGGAGTCAGTAGGCTGCTGTCCAGGCGTGGTGTTGTGGTCGCAGGCTGTTCTAAAGACTAATGCTGTATATGAGGTGTGTGTGTGTTGAATAGCAGTGGAGTCAGTAGGCTGCAGGCGTGGTGTTGTGGTCGCAGGCTGTTCAAAAGACTAATGCTGTATATGAGGTGTGTGTGTGTTGAATAGCAGTGGAGTCAGTAGGCTGCTGTCCAGGCGTGGTGTTGTGGTCTCAGGCTGTTCTAAAGACTAATGCTCTATATGAGGTGTGTGTGTGTGTGTGTTGAATAGCAGTGGAGTCAGTAGGCTGCTGTCCAGGCGTGGTGTTGTGGTCGCAGGCTGTTCTAAAGACTAATGCTCTATATGAGGTGTGTGTGTGTTGAATAGCAGTGGAGTCAGTAGGCTGCTGTCCAGGCGTGGTGTTGTGGTCGCAGGCTGTTCAAAAGACTAATGCTGTATATGAGGTGTGTGTGTGTTGAATAGCAGTGGAGTCAGTAGGCTGCTGTCCAGGCGTGGCGTTGTGGTCGCAGGCTGTTCTAAAGACTAATGCTGTATATGAGGTGTGTGTGTGTTGAATAGCAGTGGAGTCAGTAGGCTGCTGTCCAGGCGTGGTGTTGTGGTCTCAGGCTGTTCTAAAGACTAATGCTGTATATGAGGTGTGTGTGTGTGTGTTGAATAGCAGTGGAGTCAGTAGGCTGCTGTCCAGGCGTGGCGTTGTGGTCGCAGGCTGTTCTAAAGACTAATGCTGTATATGAGGTGTGTTGAATAGCAGTGGAGTCAGTAGGCCGCTGTCCAGGCGTGGTGTTGTGGTCTCAGGCTGTTCTAAAGACTAATGCTGTATATGAGGTGTGTGTGTGTGTGTGTGTGTGTGTTGAATAGCAGTGGAGTCAGTAGGCTGCTGTCCAGGCGTGGTGTTGTGGTCTCAGGCTGTTCTAAAGACTAATGCTGTATATGAGGTGTGTGTGTGTTGAATAGCAGTGGAGTCAGTAGGCTGCTGTCCAGGCGTGGTGTTGTGGTCGCAGGCTGTTCTAAAGACTAATGCTGTATATGAGGTGTGTGTGTGTGTGTGTGTTGAATAGCAGTGGAGTCAGTAGGCTGCTGTCCAGGCGTGGTGTTGTGGTCGCAGGCTGTTCTAAAGACTAATGCTGTATATGAGGTGTGTGTGTGTGTGTGTTGAATAGCAGTGGAGTCAGTAGGCTGCTGTCCAGGCGTGGCGTTGTGGTCGCAGGCTGTTCTAAAGACTAATGCTGTATATGAGGTGTGTGTGTGTTGAATAGCAGTGGAGTCAGTAGGCTGCTGTCCAGGCGTGGTGTTGTGGTCGCAGGCTGTTCAAAAGACTAATGCTGTATATGAGGTGTGTGTGTGTTGAATAGCAGTGGAGTCAGTAGGCTGCTGTCCAGGCGTGGTGTTGTGGTCACAGGCTGTTCTAAAGACTAATGCTGTATATGAGGTGTGTGTGTTGAATAGCAGTGGAGTCAGTAGGCTGCTGTCCAGGCGTGGTGTTGTGGTCGCAGGCTGTTCAAAAGACTAATGCTGTATATGAGGTGTGTGTGTGTTGAATAGCAGTGGAGTCAGTAGGCTGCAGGCGTGGTGTTGTGGTCGCAGGCTGTTCTAAAGACTAATGCTGTATATGAGGTGTGTGTGTGTTGAATAGCAGTGGAGTCAGTAGGCTGCAGGAGTGATGTTGTGGTCGCAGGCTGTTCTAAAGACTAATGCTGTATATGACGTGTGTGTTGAATAGCAGTGGAGTCAGTAGGCTGCTGTCCAGGCGTGGTGTTGTGGTCGCAGGCTGTTCAAAAGACTAATGCTGTATATGAGGTGTGTGTGTGTTGAATAGCAGTGGAGTCAGTAGGCTGCTGTCCAGGCGTGATGTTGTGGTCGCAGGCTGTTCAAAAGACTAATGCTGTATATGAGGTGTGTGTGTGTTGAATAGCAGTGGAGTCAGTAGGCTGCTGTCCAGGCGTGGTGTTGTGGTCGCAGGCTGTTCAAAAGACTAATGCTGTATATGAGGTGTGTGTGTGTTGAATAGCAGTGGAGTCAGTAGGCTGCTGTCCAGGCGTGGTGTTGTGGTCGCAGGCTGTTCAAAAGACTAATGCTGTATATGAGGTGTGTGTGTGTTGAATAGCAGTGGAGTCAGTAGGCTGCTGTCCAGGCGTGGTGTTGTGGTCTCAGGCTGTTCTAAAGACTAATGCTGTATATGAGGTGTGTGTGTGTTGAATAGCAGTGGAGTCAGTAGGCTGCTGTCCAGGTGTGGTGTTGTGGTCTCAGGCTGTTCAAAAGACTAATGCTGTATATGAGGTGTGTGTGTGTTGAATAGCAGTGGAGTCAGTAGGCTGCTGTCCAGGTGTGGTGTTGTGGTCGCAGGCTGTTCAAAAGACTAATGCTGTATATGAGGTGTGTGTGTGTGTTGAATAGCAGTGGAGTCAGTAGGCTGCTGTCCAGGCGTGGTGTTGTGGTCGCAGGCTGTTCTAAAGACTAATGCTGTATATGAGGTGTGTGTGTGTTGAATAGCAGTGGAGTCAGTAGGCTGCTGTCCAGGCGTGGTGTTGTGGTCGCAGGCTGTTCAAAAGACTAATGCTGGGAGAGGAGACACATTGCTGAGGATCTGGGTGTGTTGCCAAACCACCCGTGTGACTTAGTGTCACACACTGCTGCCTCAGCGCCTCGCTGAAACCACAGGCACGACACACACACACACACTCAGTCACAGTAGCTGCCACAGACTTACTAGTGTGTCAAGCCGACGTTTTCAGTTCATTGTCTGTTGAGACCCTCCAGTTGTTAATGGTTTCCTCCTAATGTCTTGAAAGAGAGCGAAGACGAGACTACAGGTCTATCCACACCTGATCAGCTGCAGTGGCGTATGGATACGTTATGTTCTTAAATCATGTAGTTATTGGGTCCTAAAGCCCCTCTCTCCTGTCCAGGATAGGAAACAACATGTAGTTATTGGATCCTAAAGCCCCACTCTCCTGTCCTGGATAGGAAACAACATGTAGTTATTGGATCCTAAAGCCCCACTCTCCTGTCCTGGATAGGAAACAACATGTAGTTATTGGGTCCTAAAGCCTCTCTCTCTCTCCTGTCCAGGATAGGAAACAACATGTAGTTATTGGGTCCTAAAGCCCCTCTCTCTCTCCTGTCCTGGATAGGAAACAACATGTAGTTATTGGATCCTAAAGCCTCTCTCTCTCCTGTACTGGATAGGAAACAACATGTAGTTATTGGATCCTAAAGCCTCTCTCTCTCCTGTACTGGATAGGAAACAACATTTAGTTATTGGATCCTAAAGCCTCTCTCTCTCCTGTCCTGGATGGGAAACAACATGTAGTTATTGGATCCTAAAGCCTCTCTCTCTCCTGTCCTGGATAGGAAACAACATGTAGTTATTGGATCCTAAAGCCTCTCTCTCTCTCCTGTCCTGGATAGGAAACAACATGTAGTTATTGGGTCCTAAAGCCTCTCTCTCACTCTCTCCTGTCCTGGATAGGAAACAACATGTAGTTATTGGGTCCTAAAGCCTCTCTCTCTCTCTCCTGTCCTGGATAGGAAACAACATGTAGTTATTGGGTCCTAAAGCCTCTCTCTCTCTCTCTCTCCTGTCCTGGATAGGAAACAACATGTAGTTATTGGGTCCTAAAGCCCCACTCTCCTGTCCTGGATAGGAAACAACATGTAGTTATTGGATCCTAAAGCCTCTCTCTCTCTCCTGTCCTGGATAGGAAACAACATGTAGTTATTGGATCCTAAAGCCCCACTCTCCTGTCCTGGATAGGAAACAACATGTAGTTATTGGGTCCTAAAGCCTCTCTCTCTCTCTCCTGTCCTGGATAGGAAACAACATGTAGTTATTGGGTCCTAAAGCCTCTCTCTCTCTCCTGTCCTGGATAGGAAACAACATGTAGTTATTGGGTCCTAAAGCCTCTCTCTCTCTCCTGTCCAGGATAGGAAACAACATGTAGTTATTGGGTCCTAAAGCGCCTCTCTCTCCTGTCCTGGATAGGAAACAACATGTAGTTATTGGGTCCTAAAGCCTCTCTCTCTCTCCTGTCCTGGATAGGAAACAACATGTAGTTATTGGGTCCTAAAGCCCCTCTCTCTCCTGTCCTGGATAGGAAACAACATGTAGTTATTGGATCCTAAAGCCTCTCTCTCTCTCTCTCTCCTGTCCTGGATAGGAAACAACATGTAGTTATTGGATCCTAAAGCCCCTCTCTCCTGTCCTGGATAGGAAACAACATGTAGTTATTGGGTCCTAAAGCCCCTCTCTCTCTCCTGTCCTGGACAGGAAACAACATTTAGTTATTGGATCCTAAAGCCCCTCTCTCCTGTCCTGGATAGGAAACAACATGTAGTTATTGGGTCCTAAAGCCCCTCTCTCTCTCCTGTCCTGGATAGGAAACAACATGTAGTTATTGGGTCCTAAAGCCCCTCTCTCTCTCCTGTCCTGGATAGGTAACAACATGTAGTTATTGGGTCCTAAAGCCCCTCTCTCTCTCCTGTCCTGGATAGGAAACAACATGTAGTTATTGGGTCCTAAAGCCTCTCTCTCTCTCTCCTGTCCTGGATAGGAAACAACATGTAGTTATTGGGTCCTAAAGCCCCTCTCTCCTGTCCTGGATAGGAAACAACATGTAGTTATTGGGTCCTAAAGCCCCTCTCTCTCCTGTCCTGGATAGGAAACAACATGTAGTTATTGGATCCTAAAGCCCCTCTCTCTCTCCTGTCCTGGACAGGAAACAACATGTAGTTATTGGGTCCTAAAGCCTCTCTCTCTCTCCTGTCCTGGACAGGAAACAACATGTAGTTATTGGGTCCTAAAGCCCCTCTCTCCTGTCCTGGATAGGAAACAACATGTAGTTATTGGGTCCTAAAGCCCCTCTCTCTCTCCTGTCCTGGATAGGAAACAACATTTAGTTATTGGATCCTAAAGCCCCTCTCTCCTGTCCTGGATAGGAAACAA
>NW_024061666.1:0-103198 GCF_016432855.1 Salvelinus namaycush | reverse complement strand
AAACCGAGATTTGTGGATAAAATATGCACATTATCGAACAAAACAAATGTATTGTGTAACATGATGTCCTATGAGTGTTATCTGATGAAGATTATCAAAGGTTAGTGATACATTTTATCTCTATGTCTGCTTTTGTGACTTATCTTTGGCTGGGAAAAATGGCTGTGTGTTTTTGGTTTTGGTGGTGATCTAACATAAATATATGTTGTGTTTTCGCTGTAAAACATTTTAAAAATCGGACACGATGGGTAGATTAACAAGATGTGTATTCTTTCATTTGCTGTATTGGACTTGGTAATGTGTGAAAGTTAAATATTAAAAAAATATATATTTGCCTTTTCAGTGGAATGTTGTGGGTGTTCCGCTAGCGGAACCCCTGGGCTGTAAAGGTTAACCCTTTCATTCGTGAGTTCCAAATATCTCTAACGGTCGCCCCAGCGTGAGTTGTTTTATGCACGTGATGTTAGAACGTTCTCTCCAATTCCAGAATGTGATTGTTATGTAACAGTACATTTCATCCGCGCTGCCCTCAAACCAAAGCACGCCACCTGTTTTATTTGTCAATTTTAAATTATTTTCTAAACAGTTTTTTATTTTATAATAACAGTTTGAAATGAGGTGTGTTCCGCCTCATTCATTCACATAAAAGTAGTCATTTTTACTTTTGCGGACCAATTAATTTTTTTGACATTTCTGACCCGGACAAAATTCCCCAAACACTTCTCAATTGTTTGTGCAGTTCAAGTGTGCAGACATTTACTCATCTGCCGTCCTGCATACACGTGTTCATATTTTCCACCTGTCGCCTGCATCGCAATCAAAGTTGTTTTCGTTACCAATAATAACTTTTTATGGCTGCAGGGGCAGTATTGAGTAGCCAGATAATAGGTGCCCATTTCAAACGGCCTCGTACTCAATTCTTGCTCGTACAATATGCATATTATTGTTATTATTGGATAGAAAACACTCTCTAGTTTCTATAGCCGTTGAAATTTTGTCTCTGAGTGGAACAGAACTCATTCTACAGCACTTTCCCTGACATGGAGTCAGATTTCAGACATCTTGGCCCCTGATCTGGAGTCAGTTTAAAGGTCCCTGTGAATGCTATGAGGATACAAACACTGCTTACGTCTTCCCCTGGATGTCATTACGTGGTGACGCTTTGAATGGAGTCGATTGCGCAATCAGAGCCTCTATAAAACAGCACAACGTGTAGGTAGTGTCCCTTTTCCAGCTGCGCCTGATGCAAGGTGGACACGGACCTGCTCTTTTTCCAAGCTTTAGTTTAGCCAGTAATATTTCTCCGGTCATGTTTTTGCTCGTTATAGGTGTTAAAAACATCATAAGGTAGTTAATTTAAACCGTTTTATAGCAATTTATATCCGTTTAGTGCGATTTTGAGGCATTGCTTTCTGAGACACTTTGAACCTCTGGGCACGTTTCCAGTTCATGCCGAACGCAGTGGGCATTTCCACATGGCAAGAGGACAGCTTTCGACCAAAAGACGATTAGACCCAAGAAAGGATTCTTTGCCCAAGATTCTGATGGAAGAACAGCTCAAAGTAAGAACAATTTATTATGATAAATCGTGTTTCTGTCGAAAAATGTTAATCGCTTATGCCGCCATTTTGTTAGATGTAGCTTCGCTTGGCGCAACCTGTATTGAAAAGTAAGGATAATTTAAAAAATGTAATTCAGCGATTGTATTAAGAATTAAATTGTCTATCAATCGCTGTCCACCCTATATTTTTTTAGTCACGTTTATGAGTATTTATGTATAAGACTAGATCACTGTCTAATATGGCGCACGACATTTTCTGACCAGCTGGGCTACTTTTGTCATTGTCTAACCATGATTTTGGTGGCTAAATATGCACATTTTCGAACAAACTCTATATGTATGTTGTAATATGATGTTACAGGAGTGTCATCGGAAGAATTCTGAGAAGGTTAGTGAAAAAATTAATATATTTTGGCGATGATTACGTTATCGCTCTCTTTGGCTTGAATCAATGCTCTGGTAACGTTTGCATATGTGGTATGCTAATATAACGATTTATTGTGTTTTCGCTGTAAAACACTTAGAACATCTGAAATATTGTCTGAATTCACAAGATCTGTGTCTTTCCATTGCTATGTGCTGTGTATTTTTAAGAAATGTTTTATGATGAGTAAATTGGTAATACACGTTGCTCTGTGTATTTATTCTAGTCGATTTGTGATGGTGGGTGCAATTGTAAACTATGATTTATACCTGAAATATGCACATTTTTCTAACAAAACCTATCCTATACAATAAATATGTTATCAGACTGTCATCTGATGAGGTTTTTTCTTGGTTAGTGGCTATCAATATCTTAGTTTAGCCGAATTGGTGATAGCTACTGGTGTTGAGAAAAAATGGTGGACAAAGAAAAATGGTGTCTTTTGCTAACATGGTTAGCTAATAGATTTACATATTTTGTCTTCCCTGTAAAACATTTTAAAAATCTGAAATGGTGGCTTTATTCACAAGATCTGTATCTTTCATTTGGTGTCTTGGACTTGTGATTTAATGATATTTAGATGCTACTATTTAATTGTGACGCTATGCTAGCGATGCTAATCAGTGTGGGGGGGGTGGGGGATGTTGTCATAGGTGTACCGACCTCGGGCTTGCAGCCATAAGAGGATAACTTTGGAAATGAGTGCGTTTCTATCAAAGTGCCTTATTACGTTATAATAGTTTCTGTATGTCGTGTTATGTCGTTTCTACTTTAGCATCATATTTTTGTGTATATTCCTTATAACCGCGGAAACGCGATGTAACGTTACTCATTTCATAACATGTATGGTGTTATACTCAATGCTTAGGTATCTAGTTACAGTCTTATTAGCTCTGGAAAACAATGCTAATTGCGTCAGGGAAGTATTAGCATGTGTTGTATGTTGAAACTACCCTGGCCTTTTGACTCCCAAGTGGCACAGCGTCTCAGTGCTAGAGGCGTCACTACAGACACCCATCTTCAAATCCAGACTGCGTTTCTATCAAAGTAAGTGCCTAATTACGTTATAATAGTTTCTTTGTCGTGTTATACCGTTTTTACTGTAGCTCACTGTGTGCATGGAGCATAATATATTTGTGTATATTCCTTATAACCGCGGACACGCTAGGTAACGTTACTCATGTTACTCACCTTTTATGGTGTTATATTCAATCGTGCTTATGTAGCTAGTTACATTCTTCTATTAGCTCTGTAAAACAATGCTAAATGCGTCAGAAGTATTGGCATGTTGTATTTTGACACTACCCTGGAAAAATTGAAATATATCTTATACCACTTGGTCGTTTTCTGAGTGCATTCCACAAAGCTGTTTATCATGCCCTCCTTATCCACTGCCCCAATTTTGAGGTTATAGTCAAGCACGCAGTCTGGTTTGATGTTTCTCTGTCTGGTTTGTTTCTCTCTCCCGTCAGGTGGTTCACCTTCCCTGTGGCCGACATGGTTGCTGTATGGACAGTGGAGAGGACATGGACGTCTCGTTTGTCATGCCACTTTACTGCCAGCTGTTAACATTTCTTATTTTGTATAACGGGTCATTTAGGAAGGCAGTGCAGTAGCGTTGTTGATGAAATGCAGTCATAGCAGCAGAACTAGAAAGCAGTCTTGGGAAAAGAGGGTGGCAAAGAAGGGAGTTGCAAACACAGGATCTCTGCTCCAGTATTCTCTTAGGGAGTTCTTCTTTTACTGTCACCAGGAATGTATACATTTCACTAATTGTGGTTGTCCCCCCACATCCTGGTGTAACAGTATAACTTTACGTCCGTCCCCCTCGCGAACCAGGGACCCTCTGCACACAACAACAGTCACCCACGAAGCATCGTTACCCATCGCTCCACAAAAGCCGCGGCCCTTGCAGAGCAAGGGGAACCACTACTTCAAGGTTTCAGAGCAAGTGACGTAACTGATTGAACGCTATTAGCGCGCACTCGCCGATAACTAGCTAGCCATTTCACATCCGTACACTGGCTCTCTCTTATCTGTTCGCTCCAAGGCATATGCGATTGGTCTCTACTATGTCTCCCACAAGCTCCTCTGTCAGAAACAACTTGAAGCACTCTGCCTCAGATGGAAATGGCAAGGGGCGTTGCACTCCAGACTGGGACTCATCAACACAATCAGTCAGGGCCAGGAGGGTGAAATGGCTGGCAGCCTTCCAGCTACCACAGAACTCCTGTACTTCATCCACTGTCAGTCTGCCACCATCACCACCCAGCATCTTCTAATGGAACTGGGACTTTGTCAGTGGACAAGGGGTCCTCAGATTCAGGGTTCTCAATGGCTACAAGGTTAGGGGGCAGCTCCTCACTGTCAGAATCTGATTCCTGACTTTCATACTCTTTCATACTCATAGACTCAAAATCTCGAGAATTTCCACATTTGTGAGTTGTCTCCTTTTGAAAGTCATTGCTAATGCTACAGCTTAGCTCACTATCTACATACATAAACAACAACACTGAATGGCTCAGAGTGAGAGGGTACGTGGTTGACTTCCGGCACGCGCCACTTGTCTCAATAAATCACTATCAGAAAATGTTTTGTGGCAATTATTTGTGTATTTACTGTTTTATTCACATGTTTTCAATTCTAGGTCACAAATCATGCATTCCCGATTCTTGCCACAGATTGTAATGGGCACATATGTGTGTAAAATACTTTTTTGAAGGTTGTACTGATTATGATGAGCTAAGCTAATTCCAGCTGTGTTGACATACAATGCATTCTGGGTTTCACGTTATCGTCTGCTGACCAAAGATGTTATAACAAAATGAGGTGTGTAAAAGTTCACTCATTTTTTGAGGACTTCCGGAAATGAAGGGTGGGATGTGAACGACAGTGATTGACACACCCCTTCAACATGCATACTATAAACAGACCAAACTCATCTTGTCTTCTCTTATTATCTTCGGTTTCTTGTGAGCAACAAATGCATGGCTGCGCACTGAAACTAATCGTCGGATTACTTTCGATTTCAAAAGTGTTTTACCTAATTCTTTCGATCAATGGTGAGCTCACCCGTGATGTGATTAATTATACATAGTAATTGCTATTAGCTAATTCATATTGTAGTTTATATCAGCCCGAGAGTTTAGAAAATATGACTGCTTGTGTTGGGTCAATCTTTCCTCAGTTAGCGCTAGGACAAATGTAGCCTACATTTTTCCGGTTAGATGATTGTGTTATGTTATATATACTTCTGTGAATATCTGAACATTGCATCCCAAATATAAACTGCTCACATTCTGGACATAACTTTGTAAGGACTGTGTTTGTGTAAATAGTTTCTGAAAAAAGTGTGGCCAGCTCAAATGCTGATTGTTGCGTCATTCGAAAACTGGCCGTTCTAAATGAGTGTTCTAATCACATGGGTGTGATGTACGCTTCATGCGACCACTGTAGAACAATCACACCCGTGTGATGGTACGTTGTGAAAGGGTTAATAAACATTTTGTTGTGTTACAGCCTAAAATAAAATGGATTAAATATATTTATTTTCTCACCCATCTACACACAATACCCCTTAATAACAAAGTGAAAATATGTTTTTAGAAATGTTTGCAGATGATTTGAAAATTAAATACAAAAATATTGAATTAACGTTAGAATCACTTTTTGGCAGTGATTACAGCTGTGAGTCTTTCTGGGTAAGTCTGTAAGAGTTTTCCTGGATTGTACAATATTTTTTACATTATTCTTAAAAAAAAAAAAAATCCCTGTCAAGTTGGTTGTTGATCATTGCTAGATGGCCATAACATGGTGCAGCCATCACAATGCTTGAAAATATGAAGAGTGGTACACCGTGATGTGTTGTGATGGATTCGGCCCCAAACATAACACTTTGTATTCAGGACATAGAGTACATTTATTTTGACACTTTCTGGCGAGTTTTACTTTAGGGCCTTATTGCAAACAGGATGCATGTTTTGGAATATGGTTTATTCTGTACATGTTTCCTTCTTTTCAATCTGTCACTTAGGTTAGTATTGTGGAGTAATTACAACATTGTTGACCAGTTCCTAAGTTTTTCAGCAATCATAACCACTAGACTGTGTAAATGTTTTAAAATCACCAGTGGACTCATGGTGAAATCCCTGAGCGTTTTCCTTCCTCTCCGGGAACTGAGTTAGGAAGGACGCCTGTATCTCTGTAGTGACTGGCTGTATTGATATGCCATTAAAAATTGTAATTAATAACTTCCCTGAAAGGGATATTCAATTATTAATGTTTTACCCACCTACCAATAGGTGGCCTCTTTCTTTACGAGGCACTGGGAAAACCTCCCCAGTCTTTGTGTTAAATCTGTATTGAAACACACTGCTCGACTGAGGGACCTTACAGATTATTGTATGTGTGGGGTACAGAGATTGAGGTAGTCATTCACTAGTATTGCACACACAGTGAGTCCATGCAACTTATTATTACTCCCTGCAACTTAGTCCATGATTGTCATAAGAAAGAGGTTGAATACTTATTGACTCAAGATATCATTCCACATGCAATGGGTATTGTGTGTAGGCAGTGACACATCTAAATGTAATCAATTTGAATGAAATACGTAAAATGTTGGACCAATAAGACCAAAATATTTCATGGAAATTGAATGTAAAGGTTTTTATTACAGTGTAATTAATAAACAACCTTAAATTCAGCCTCAATTGTTTCTTTGATTTAACGTTGAACATAAAAACTGACACAACTTCTAAATAGATATAAACTGAAAATAGATTATATTGTTATTCTGGTAACTGCACAAAAGATGCAGAGAAACAGTGACTAGTAGATGTTAACACCATTCTGTCATCATGTAGACTTCCTTCACAAACTTCCTGTCTTGTATCAGACCACTGTCTCTCCAACTAGATGTGTCTTCTCTCCTCAGTCATCATTGACTTTATATGGACTTAAACTACCTTCAGTAGGCTAGTTGAACTCAGCAGTTCCTCTATACTGGAACCCATTAAACAGATGCTCTGTGAACTCAACAGTAAAAATAAATGGTCTAAAATAAAGAGCAGCTACATCATCGTATCACCACTACATTAACAGTTAAACACTTTTCACCCCATCAAATTCTACAAATATGCAGATAATCAAAGAGAACACAAGTATAAATGTAACAAAAGCACCAATAAAATACTAATACACAATACTGTTCATAAAAACACTTAATACTGTTAGGTTCTTATTTTTCAGAGTAAATAACCCACAGACACTAGAGAAGCTTTAACCCAGTTTAATTCTTCCCAAAGGTTCTTATACAGCTGTAATCAGACACCCAACATTTGTCCCATCAGATATTTACATTCCACTTAAGACACTCCTCCTCATCTCCAATCCTTACATGTAATTGCTCTACAGGAAGTTAATAAAGAGGGTAACAGGATACCAAACATGTATTACTCCCTGATGAGAATCTGTCCTCACCTCCTGACCTCAACCCCTCCTTCATCTAATCCACAGATCCATCTGTGTCCCCCTGTATGAACACGTTGCTCTCCTCTTGTCACCCAACACATTCCACAGCTATCTGTCTCGCTACAGAGACCCAGTATGTTTCACTATTTAATATACTATGCGTCTGATCTATCATGTCTTTAATATGTTCAAAATGTCGAATCCAACAATACCCATTGGCAAAATACTTAACATGCACCTCTTTTATCCACTCGTGCATAAAGCCCATCTAGGTTGTTAAGAGGTGGTTCCTGGGCCCCTCTTCTGGTCACATTGACTTCAGCGTACTCACTCTCCTGTCCCTGGACCCTGTCCTGGGCTGCAGCTGGGGTCTCTTTGGGCCGTAGTTTGGAGAAGTCTATGTCACCATATTGGATCTCTTCAGACTGGTTTTCTGCAGGTTCCTCTCCGGCTGTAGCCTGGTTAGCACACACTGTCCCAACCGGGGAGTTCTGTGGAGAGAACACAGAGAGAGGAACAGGTGTAAGCTCAGTCATGTGTAAAACTCTAATGTCAGCAGGTTACACAACACATACTGAGTGGTTGTCAATGAAAATGTCAATTCAACTGACAGGTGTAAAGAGTTACATTTTGCCAGAAAAACACTGTCAAAGTCCAACAGCTATTCTGTTATCATTCCATATTCTTACAGGATGTGGCATTGCTATCGGTGTGGTCATCTCCCCCTAACTTGCTCTAAAATGATGTGAACTTCCTTAGATACACTTTGTAGATGGTTTTGAAAGTGTAGCCTTATTCCCACCTGTCCCTGTGGATTGTCCGTCCTTTCAAGTCCATCGTGGAGCCTAGAGTTTCTCCTCCTGGAAGACATTTTAGAAAGGCCTTCTGAATGCACTGAGGGTTTTCATATGCAAAAGCACAACACACAGCAGAAATAAACTAGTTTTGCGTTGATGCCAGGAAAAGTTTTTACCATACAAAAAGACTGATCAGGCTGATAAGCAAAAATGCCGCCAGAGTTCCTGCTGCAACCTCCAAAACCATGGAGGTTTTTGGCTCTTTTTGCCCTGAAAATACAGCACATATTATGGTCAATTCTCACATAAAGATTTCTAAAGTACACTACATGACCTAAAGTATGTGGACACCTGCTCGTCGAACATCTCATTCCAAAATCATGGGCATTAATATGGAATATAGAATGTCGTTTTATGCTGTAGCGTTAAGATGTCCCGTCACTGGAACTAAGGGGCCTAGACCAAACCATGAAAACAGCCCCAGACCATTATTCCTCATCCACCAAACTTTACAGTTGGCACTATGCATTGGGGCAGGTAGTGTTCTCCTGGAATCCGTCAAAACCCAGATTCGTCCGCCGGACTGCCAGATGGTGAATCGTATATTCAACACGCCAGAGAATGGATTTCCACTTCTCCAGAGTCAATGGCAGTGAGCTTTACACCACTGCAGCTGATTCTTGGCATTGCACATAGTGATCTTAGGCTTGTGTGTGGCTGCCTCCGCCATGGAAACCCATTTCATGAAGCCCTCAACAAACAGTTCTTGTGCTGCCGTTGCTTCCAAAGGCAGTTTGGAACTCGGTAGTGAATGTTGCCATTCTCCTGCCAATGTTTGTCTACGGAGATTGCATGGCTGTGTGCTCGATTTTAAACACCTGTCAGCAACATGTGGAGCTTTAATAGCTGAATCCACGCATTTGAAGGGGTGTCCACATACTTTTGAATATATAGTGTATATCTAACATACGATTGTGCCCTACGTGCCCGTTTTACCTTTAATAGCCAGCTGTACTTCCTTTGACTTGCCACAGCCGTGACTATTTCTTGCTTCACAGAAGTACAGTCCTCCATCAACAGTCACATTGAGGGAGTAACTCAGTCCCGATGCTACCCGTGTTGTTTTACCCCCACTGATCTGGAACCAGGTGAAGTTTGTCACAGGAGGGTTGGCTGTACTGCTGCAGGTCAGATTAACACAGCTGCCCACTAATACTGGATCAGCTGGACTGATGGAGGCCGAGGTGTCCTTAGGAGAGACTGAGGGAGAGGGGTTCATTTAGAATGTATCTGATATGGTATATTGAATAGTCTCATCAAAACCACTCTATTACAATCATTAGTGAAAACATGATAGAATGATCTATTCTACAGGAACCGGTGACTAAATCTTACATGAAACATTAAGCATCATGGTATGTTCAGCTGTCTTGTTGCTTGCCCCTACTGGGTAGACTGCAGTACAAGTGATGTTCTTCTCATAATGAAGGTATGACGGAGTGAAGGTCACCGTGGAGAGAACTGATTTGGTTTGGTCTGGATTCTCCTGCAGTTGGTTCTCAGGTGTGAACTGTGTTGGGAGAGTCCATGTCAGCTCAGGGGGGTGGTCGGGACAGGGAGCGACAGCAGAGCAGTTCAAACTGACATGGGTCCCTTCCTTCATCTCACCTGAGACAGTAATGATGGGACTGGAAGGCAAATCTGTAATACATTGTAGATTAAGATATTTTACACTAATAGTTAAACTGTACTATTGTTCTTATCTTTGATGCGAGGAATATAAACTGGAAAAATAGTTGGTAAACAGTTAAATTGTCTCTTACCACTGACAACTATTTCAACAGACTTTCCAGTGTCTGTTGCACGGAATGGTTGACTCTCAATCCTGAAGAAGTATCTATTGTAATTGGTGGTTACATTGAAGAAGACTGTGGTGCAGTTCTTCTGGGACATGTTTCCAGTTATCTTCCCTTGATATCTGTTGACCGTCTTCACTACTGTTAAATATCACATTGTCCGGAAGCCCACCAAAGTATGGGTTTTCTTTAATCCACACTCCAGAGGTTAGTGTTGTGCTGTTAAATGTATCCTTATGTTGGCCAGGAATATCAAATGAACATGGGATTTGCACACAGGAGCCAGTCAGTACATCCAGTCTATCTGGCATTGTGGCGATCAAATCTCGTTGACCAAAACGGGCCAAAACACCTGCAACATAAAAGACAACATCAGGGAGGTTCTGATATATTTTCAGTTCAGTCCAATGATATGTATTAACCCTAGATGACTGCAGGGGCCGCTGATTGGAAGCAACTGCACATCCATCTCCTCCATTTAAAAAATATGTTGGAAATGCATTTATTAATGTCTACATCCATTTTGACAAGTATATTCTATTACAGACACCTTAATGCAAAGAGTTTTTCCTTCAAATTCGGGGTGTAGCCATGGCCTCCCCCTTTGACCCCAACTATGTGAACCTGTATGTGGAACAATTTGAGGAACCACTCATTTACAAAACAGAGACACACCCCCTACTCTCTAAAATCCTCTCATGGAAGAGATACATAGATGATGTCTTTGTGCTCTGGGAAGGAAGTCAGCAGGAACTAAATGAATTCCAAACTCTGCTAAACGAGAGCTCTGAATATCTCAAATTCACCATGCAGACTGATGAGAGAAAAATAAACTACCTGGACTTAAGGATCATCAAAGAGAATGATGTTTTACATACAGACTTGTACACACAGCCAACAGACCGCAATACCCTGCTATGTGCGGATATTATCCATCCCCTTCCCCTCAGGAATGGTCTACCATATAGCCCGTTATGCAGGGTTATAAGAATCTGTTGCCAACAGTCAGATTTTGACAGCAATGCTAAGAAAATTCAAAATAAATTCAAAATCAGAGTCTACAAGGAAAAAAAGTCTTGATGCTGCAATGACGAAAATATCTCAAAAACCAAGAGAGGGTTTTCTAAAAACTAAACCAAAGAAGTGAAACAACGCAACAGTCTTTTGCACGAAGTACACCACGTGTTCAGAGAAAATGAAAGCAATCCTGAAAAAGCACTGGCATATTCTGCAATCAGATATCAGATTCACACCTCTTCAAGGAAACCCCACTGGTGGTCTAAAAGCATGGTCGCAATATTGGGGATAGCTTAGTGAGATCTGACCTGCCCCCTGAGCCCACTCAGACACTCTTGACACCCATTCCAAATGGGAACTACAAATGTGGCTCTAGCGCACAGTGCAATAGCACTACAAAAACATCCTTCTTCAGATACCCTCATACAGGTGGGAAAATCCCTGTTAGGGGTATCATCTCTTGCAAGACAAAGGTAGTAATCTATCTCATCACATGTTCATGTGGAAAAGCCACAAACGAAAAGACAATTAAAACAATGTAGAGCTGAACACCGCAGCTCAATCAGGTGTAAGAACACTGATTATCCAGTAGCAGCTCACTTTGTTGAAGCAACACAGGTTGATGCCATCTCCTCCCTCAAATACACAGGTATTGATCCTGTTGCTCTACCAAGGAGAGGAGGTAACATGGAGATCCTACTACTACAGAGGGAAGCCTACTGGATTTCCTATTGAAAAACATTGACCCCTAGTGGTCAGAATATTGACTTTGATCTCAGGCCCTTCTTATGAACAATTACTGTTTTATGAAGAAGTCTTATAAATTAATATATTCTTTCTACAGCTTATCAGCGTACAGCCAATATCTTCTCCCTGTTCATGATTCTTATTATGCATTATGGATGAACCAAAAGATTACTTGTAACACCATTTTATGAAATTGGAAACAGAAATATATGTGAAATTAAATTAAACTCTAATGTATGTTGATGCTAATCGTATGCTAATGTTAATGATAACAATAGCCTAATATATTCAATATGCTGTAAACTATTGTCTATTAACAGTTTCACTCAATTCATTCAAATTAAACTCGTAATTATGACACACCCCTCACTATTGTCATTGGTTGCACTAATTTCACTGTTTGTCTGCATAACCTGGTTCAAGCATTCATGACTTTACCCTGAAGAAGGCACAGTGATGCCGAAACGTTGGTGTTTTACCCAATAAATTACTGGGAGTTTATATATATATAGAGTGTGCAACTCTCTTTGTTTTTATAGCTTACAGGGTATTCACCGTTAGTCAGCACCTCTACAATAAGTCATTTTCTCTTAGTGTGCTCCAGCTCATGCTTTTTATATGACCTGAACATAACAAATAAAAAAATAAACATGCAAAGATATTGAAGTATTTTCTTTATATAGTACTAACTTACTGTCCCATCTACAACATAATACTTAAATACATGTAATTTTGTCCTTAAAACATTTGATTGAAATACTGTAGAATTCCATTAATTCTTATGGAGGACTGCTTCTTCTGGGGAGTACCATATATAGAGACCGGTGGATTTAAAGTCTCTCATTGGCCGTTACATAGCATCAGCGATCCAGGGTTTATACACATCAACGGTACAGTCTCTACTAATAATAATAATAATATAGACTTATTTCAATGAACATGTGGGTGTTGCATAACTTTGTTTAAGTAATAAATGAAATAAGTATGTAATTGTTGTGTTATTTGTTCACTCAGGTTCCATTGATCTAATATCAGCTTTTGATTGAATATCTGATAACATTCAGTATCAAAAATATCAAAAAAACTTTTTCACAAGACTGTTTGAATCCAGACTATTAAAATACATTTATCAGGAATTAACTGCACACTTTTCAACACAGTTATATAGCACATCCCATAAAATATAATGACTTGTGGTTATTCCTTTATGTCTGATTCATAACTAGTTGTTGCTGTGTGGAAGACTCACCTGACATAAAGAGGACAATGAGAAAAAACATGTTCTCAGGACAAGCCATGTGAGAACTCACACACTACTGATCACCTGAAACAGTACAAACATACACTTACTTGTAGAGTAGCTTAACTCACACAACACATTGCATTGAACCATCCCCATATCAAATACACTATGTCTTTCAGTTGTGCAGCTAATACATGAACAAACAGCAGTACTTTAGAACATATTGAATCTCATCACTCATAATTAATTTCCTTTAATTTATTTTGAATATACAAAATAACAGAAGATACTGTGAAGAAGTTGATTCTTGCCAGGCTTGAATAGGAATGTGTGTGGGATTTAAAAATATAGTTAACTTCTACTTGGTCACAATCCCGGATCCCGGAGCACCCTCATCAGTAAAAAAGCTGACTAGCATAGCCTAGCATAGCGCCACAAGTAAATACTAGCATCTAAATATCATTAAATCACAAGTCCAAGACACCAGATGAAAGATACACATCTTGTGAATCCAGCCATCATTTCTGATTTTTAAAATGTTTTACAGGGAAGACACAATATGTATTTCTATTAGCTAACCACGATAGCAAAAGACACAACTTTTTTTTCCCACCATTTTTTTCCTGCATAGGTAGCTATCACAAATTCGACCAAATAAAGATATAAATAGTCACTAACCAAGAAACAACTTCATCAGATGACAGTCTGATAACATATTTATTGTATAGCAAATGTTTTGTTAGAAAAATGTGCATATTTCAGGTATAAATCATAGTTTTACATTGCAGCCACCATCACAACTCTCACCAAAGCAACTAGAATAACTACAGAGACCAACGTGAATTACCTAAATACTCATCATAAAACATTTATGAAAAATACACAGCGTACAGCAAATGAAAGACAAAGATCTTGTGAATCCAGCCAATATTTCAGATTTTTTAAGTGTTTTACAGCGAAAACACAATATAGCATTATATTAGCTTACTACAATAGCCAACCACACAACAGCATTGATTCAAGCCAACAATAGCGATAACGAATAAACCAGCAAAAGATATTAATTTTTTCACTAACCTTCTCAAACTTCTTCAGATGACAGTCCTATAACATCATATTACACAATACATATAGAGTTTGTTCGAAAATGTGCATATTTAGCTGCACAAATCGTGGTTATACAATGAGAATAGTAGCCAAGCTGCCAACAAAATGTCGGGAGAAATCTTGGAAGAGGCACCTAATCTAATCAGTAACTAATCATAAACTTGACTAAAAAATACAGGTTGGACAGCAAATGAAAGATACATTAGTTCTTAACTTCTTCTGGCTGCAGGGGCAGTATTGAGTAGCTCTGATAAAAGGTGCCCATTTCAAACGGCCTCGTACTCAATTCTTGCTCGTACAATATGCATATTATTATTACTATTGGATAGAAAACACTCTCTAGTTTCTAAAACCGTTTGAATTATATCTGAGAGTAAAACAGAACTCATTTGGCACAAACTTCCTGACCAGGAAGTGGAAAGTCTGAAAACTATGCTCTGTTCTAGGTCCTGTCTATAAATGGGCATGATACGTATTAGTATACATGCACGTCATACACCTTCCCCTAGATGTTAAGAGGCAGTGAGAGAAGAAATTGAGTGTTTATCTTGGTCTGAGGTGGAATAAATCCTCTTGGAATGACGTGTCACCCATTTCCTGTTTTCTGGAAAGCGCGAGGATGGACCTGGAATTGCCTTCTGAAAAACTGTCGTTATAGGCGACTACTATCTCCGGCTTTGATTTTATTTGATACATGTGACAATATCATCGTAAAGTATGTTTTTTCAATATAGTTTTATTAGATTATTGAAATTTATTCGGGACGTTAGGCGTGTTGCGTTGTGTGCCTTTGTTCAGGAAGGAGAGCTTCGCGCCACTTGGCTAGTGCGCTTGCTAATTCAAGAGGGAAAAAGGACGTTCTAAATCCAAACAACGATTGTTCTTGACAAAGGACCTCTTGTACACCATTCTGATGGAAGCTCATCAAAAGTAGGACCCATTTTATGATGCTATTTCATATATCTGTCGAACTGTGTACTATTAGTTTTGCGCCCAGGTTTTGGGCACTCGCTCGCCATAACGTAAGCCTTATGTCGTAATGAAGTTATTTTTAGAATTCTAACACTGCGATTGCATTAACTTCGTGTCAATAGGGGGAGCTGTTAGCATTATTTTTTTCTTGGTGTTTACAAATTAAACTGCCTCGTACTCAATTCTTGCTCGTACCATATGCATATTATTATTACTATTGGATAGAAAACACTCTCTAGTTTCTAAAACCGTTTGAATTATGTCTGTAAGTGAAACAGAACTCGACTTAGAGCAATTCTCCTATGAGGATTTGAAAATGGTGAAATCTGCTTGCTGTTCCCAGACCTGTAGATAACCCTGACTGTCTTCTATTGGTTGAGATGCACTGCATACGCCTTCCCCTGGTTGTTAGCGAATAGGGAGAGTTGAAATGGAGTCTCTACGTAGTTCAGAAAGTTGATAAATTGATTGGAACCGAGGTGTCCACCCTTTTGGACCTTCGCGCTGACGCAGAGAGGGTCTTGGAATGTCTTTTTAGAAGCTCTGGTTTTAGAAACTAGATATATCCGGCTCTGTTTTTATTCGATATAGGCTTTAAAGACATCATAATCTTGTTATTTTAAACCGATTTATATCAGTTTATGTCAGTATATTGCGATTTTCGGGCATTTCATTTTCTGACGCTGTATTGAGTTGGGTATCTCTCTCTCTCGAATGCCATTGTGTACTGCTAATTGCAACGTCGAAGGAAACATTCTCCAACCCAGCAACGATTCTTTTGGCCAACGGACACCTTTCCCAAGATTCTGATGGGAGTTCAGCTAATAGTAAGTACTATTTATGCTGATAATTCGTTGTTCTGTTGAAAAAGTAAAATGTATAAGACGCCATTATTTTCCGTGTAGCGTTGCGCTATCGCACCCTGTATTGCACCCAGTATTGCGCAGTAAGGTTAATTTTAAAAATGTAATTCAGCGATTGCATTAAGAACTAATTTGTCTTTCAATTGCTGTCCACCCTGTATTTTTTAGTCAAGTTTATGATTATTTATTGATTAGACTAGGTGACTCTCCAAGATGGCGCCCGCAATTTTCTGGGGAGCTTGGCAACTTTTCTCATTGTATAAGCACGATTATTGCCGCTAAATATGCACATTTTCGAACAAACTCTATATGCATTGTGTAATATGATGTTACAGGACTGTCATCTGAAGAATTCTGAGAAGGTTAGTGAAAATTAATATTTTTGGTGGTGAATACGTTATCGCTATGTTTGGCTGGAATCAATGCTGTTGTTTGGTTTGCTACTGTGCTAAGCTAATATAACGCTATATTGTGTTTTCGCTGTAAAACACTTAGAAAATCTGAAATCACAAATCTGGATCACAAATTCGACCAAATAAAGATATAAATAGCCACTAACCAAGAAACAACTTCATCAGATGACAGTCTGATAACATATTTATTGTATAGCATATGTTTTGTTAGAAAAATGTGCATATTTCAGGTATAAATCATAGTTTACCATTGCAGCCACCATCACAACTCTCACCAAAGCGACTAGAATAACTACAGAAAGCAACGTGAATTACCTAAATACTCATCATAAAACATTTCTAAAAAATACACAGCGTACAGCAAATGAAAGACAAAGATCTTGTGAATCCAGCCAATATTTCAGATTTTTTAAGTGTTTTACAGCGAAAACACAATATAGCATTATATTAGCTTACTACAATAGCCAACCACACAGCAGCATTGATTCATGCACGTTAGCGATAGCGAATAAACCAGCAAAAGATATTACATTTTTGACTAACCTTCTCAAAACTTCATCAGATGACAGTCCTATAACATCATATTACACAATACATATAGAGTTTGTTTGAAAATGTGCATATTTAGCGGCACAAATCGTGGTTATACAATGAGAAAAGTAGCCAGGCTGCCAACAATATGTCGGGAGAAATCTTGGGAGAGGCACCTAATCTAATCGATAACTAATCATAAACTTGACTAAAAAATACAGGTTGGACAGCAAATGAAAGATACATTAGTTCTTAATGCAATCGCTGTGTTAGATTTTTAAAATTAACGTTACTACAACATACAGCGTGCGTTAAAGCGAGACCGCACCTAAATTATTGGCAGAATATCTGTTCTACATTTTTCAACAGAACAACGAATTAACATGATAAATACTTCTTACTATTTGATGAGCTTCCATCAGAATCTTGGGCAAGGTGTCCTTAGTCCAAAAGAATCGTTGCTTGGTTGTAGATTGTCCTCTTCAACGTTCGATTTAGCAGTAAACATTAGCCATGTGGCAAAGACGTGTCCGACTCACTAAAACGCAGGACGATTAAATATCCGAAAATCGCAATATACCGATATAAACTGATATAACTCGGTTTAATATAACAACATTATGATGTCTTTAACACCTATAACGAATAAAAACATGACCGGATATATCTAAGGCCTATAACCGGAGCGTTCTAGAGCCACAGCCAGATGTCCTTCCTGCGTCAGAGCGAAGTGAACAAAGACCGGACCCTTCGTTCCCAGGCCATTTATAACCTCTTAGTTCTGCCTAGCAACCCCATTTCAACTCTCACTATTCGCTGACACCCAGGGGAAGACGTATGCAGTGCATCTCAACCAATAGAAGACAGGCAAATTAATAAACTGACCTGGGAACAGCTTGCAGAATTCAGCATTCTCACATCCTCATAGGAAAATTCCTCCAACTCCAGTTCTGTTTCACTCACAGATATAATTCAAACGGTTTTAGAAACTAGAGAGTGTTTTCTATCCAATAGTAATAATAATATGCATATTGTACGAGCAAGAATTGAGTACGAGGCAGTTTAATTTGGGAACGAAATTATTACAAAGTGCAAATAGCACCCCCTATTGAGAAGAAGTTTTAAAGGAGGAACCACTTTAACGGCACTGTCTAATTTACAGTAGCTTTTACAGTGAAAACATACCATGTTATTGTTTGAGTAGAGTGCACAGTTATGTACTTGAAAATGTATATATTGACCAATTAGGCATATTTGGGCAGACTTGATACAACATTTTGAACAGAAATGCAATGGTTCATAGGAGCAGTCTAAAACTCTGCCATCTAGTGGCCAAAATCAAAATTGCGACTAAACTGGAATAATACATTGTGGCCTTTCTCTTGTATTTCAAAGATAACGAGAAAAAAGAAAAAGAAAAAAACGCATATTTTTACTTTGTTTTATCTTTTACTAGCCTAGTAGTTAGAGTGTCAGGCCCAGTAACCGGAAGGTTTCTGGATCGAATCCCAGAGCTGACAAAGTAAAAATCTGTCGTTATGCCCCTGAGCAAGGCAGTTAATAACACTCAACATAAAAACCGACACGATACATTTTAAATAGATATAAACTGAAAATATATGATATTGTTATTCTGGTAACTGCACAAAAGCTTAAGAGAAACAGTGACTAGTAGATGTTAACACCATTCTGCCATCATGTAGACTTACTTCACCAACTTCCTGTCTTGTATCAGACCACTGTCTCTCCAACTAAGAGAGGGACAGGTGTACAGCTCTAAGCTCAGCAGGTTACACAACACATACTGAGGGGATGTCAATGAAAATGTAAATTCATCTGACAGAAGAGTTACATTGTTGACTGGCCTTTTGCCAACAAATGAAGTACAATCTAAATGCTTCACAGTCAAAGTAAACACTGTCAAAGTCCAACAGCTATTCTGTTATCATTCTATGTTCTTACAGGACGTGGCATTGCTATCGGTGTGGTCATCTCCCCCTAAACTTCCTCTAAAATGATGTTAACCTCATGGCTGGATAGTTTCAGCATTAATTCAGTACTTCCTTAAATGCACTTTGTGGATGGGTTTTTAAAGTTGAGCCTTATTGCCATCTGTCTCAGGGCATTGCTTGTCCGTTTAAGTCCATGATTGAACCTAGGTTTTCTCCTCCTGGAAGACATTTAGAAAGGCCTTCTGAATGCACTGAGAAGGTTTTCATATGCAAGAGCACAAACACAACATAAATACATAGTTTTGCATTGATGCCAGGAAGAGTTTTTACCATCCAAAACACTGATCAGGCTGATAAGCAAAAAGACCCCCAGAGTTCATGCTGCAACCCCAACAACCATTGGGTTAACAGGCTCTTCTGGCCCTGAAAATACAGCACATATTATTTCTCACATAAAGATCTCTAAAGTATATCTAACCTAAGATTATGCCACCTGTTTTACTTTCAATAGCAAGCAGCACTTCCTGTGACTTCTCAAGTCCTTGGTCATGTATTGATTCACGCTAGTAGTGCACTTGATTGCCAACAGTCACATTGAGCGTGTAACTCTGTCCAGATGCTACCTGTGTTGGTTTACCCCGACTGATCTGGAACCAGGTGAAGGATGTCACAGGAGGGTTGGCTGTACTGCTGCAGGTCAGATTAACACAGCTGCCCACTAATACTGGATCAGCTGGACTGATGGAGGCTGAGGTGTCCTTAGGAGAGACTGAGGGAGAGGGGTTCATTTAGAATGTATCTGGATATGGTATATTGAATAGTCTCATCAAAACCACTCTATTACATCATCAGTGAAAACATGATAGAATAATCTATTCTACAGGAACCGGTCACTAAATCTTACATGAAACGTTAAGCATCATGTTATGTTCAGCTGTCTTGTTGCTTGTCCCTACTGGGTAGACTGCAGTACGAGTGATGTTCTTCTCATGATGAAGGTATGATGGAGCGAAGGTCACCGTGGAGAAAACTGATTTGATTTGGTCTGGATTCTCCTGCAGTTGATTCTCAGGTGTGAACTGTGTTGGGAGAGTCCATGTCAGCTCAGGGGGGTGTTCAGGATGGGGGGCGAAAGCAGAGCAGTTCAAACTGACAGGGGTCCCTTCCTTCACCTCACCTGAGACAGTAATGATGGGACTGGAAGGCAAATCTGTAATACATTGTAGATAAATATATTTTACACTGACAGACACACTGCCTACTTGGTCTTATTCTATTCATATCATTTTAGAAACATGTATAACATTTATATAGTCTGTTTCTTCTTACCATTGACAACTACAGTATATAAACAGACTTTTTGCTTTGAATGGTTGACTCTCAATTCTGAAGGGCGATTAATCAGAGTAACTGGTGGCAACATTGAAGAGGACTGTGGTGCAGTTCTTCTGGGACATGTTTCCAGGTATCTTCCCTTGATATCTGTTGACCATCTTACTGCTGTTAATTATCACATTGTCCGGACGCCCACCAAAGACTGGTAATTCTTTAATCCACACTCCAGAGGTAAGTATTGTGCTGTTCAATTTAAAGCAAGGAATATCAAATGCACATGGGATTTGCACACAGGAGCCAGTCAGTACATCCAGTCTATCTGGCATTGTGGCGATCAAACCTCGTTGGCCAAACAGGCCAAAACACCTGCAACCTGAAGGACAACATCAGGGAGGATATGTGATCTTTTCAGTACAGTCTATCTCTCTTTCTGCAGCAAAATATATTAACACATTTCAATGTACAGGTGATTCCTGATGTCACGACTCCATTCCCTAAACTGGATCATGCACATATCTGGAGCACAGAATGTTTGAATCCAGACTATTAAACTCTACTAATCAGGAATCAACTGTACACTTTTCTATACATTGACACAGACGGGAATATAGCTCATACCATAAAATATAATGACTTGTGCTTATTCCTCTGTCTGATTCATAACTAGTTGTTGTTGTGTGGAAGACTCAGCTGACATAAAGAGGACAATGAGAAAAAACATGTTCTCAGGACAAGCCATGTGAGAACTCACACACTACTGATCACCTGAAACAGTACAAACATACACTTACTGGTAGAGTAGCTTAACTCACACAACAAATTGCATTGAACCATCTCCATATCAAATACATTATGTCCTTCAGTTGTGAAGATAATACATGAACAAACAGCAGTACTTTAGAACATATTGAATCTCATCACTCATAATTAATTTCCTTTAATTTATTTTGAATATTCAAAATAACAGAAGATACTGTGAAGAAGTCGATAGTTGCCAGAATTGAATAAGAATGTGTGTGGGATTTCAAAATATAGTTCAATCATGAACCAATATCCACTATTCATTTATTGAAGACAAATAAAAGGAAAAAAGTTACATTTGAGTTTGATACAAAACATATGGTTGTCACATTATGTTTCAACATGAAAAACAGACTTGGTATGAAACAGAGTAACTGTATCTGACTGATTCTCACACACCACTCAACTTCTCCTACACCAACTTCCTCTTTGAAGTCTATTTGCCAAGAGGATCCTGATGGGTTGGAAGCCACAGAGACACTCTTTTCACTCCACTTTGATACGGAATTTACTTTTTCGTAGCAGTTGATGAGAATTTATGTAGCAGGTTAGGAGCCTGAGGTGGAATGGGGTGTCTAGCTTGATCTGAGGTCGAACAAGAGCTCTTGGAATGACGTGACCCCAAATTTCCTTTGTCCAGCAAGGCGCGGGAAGGAACCCTGGATTGCCTTCTGAAAAGCTTTCGGTATAGACGGCTAATATCTCCGGCTTTGATTTTATTTGATACACGTGATAATATCATCGTAAAGTATGTTTTTTTCAATATAGTTTTATCAGATTATTGAACGTTTATCGGGAGTTTTGGCGTTTTCCGTTCTCTGCGTTTGGTGACGATGGACAACTTCGCGCCACTTGGCTAGCTTTGGTTGCTAATTCGACAGGAGAAGAGGGCATTCTGAAACCAAACAACGATTTATTCTGGACAAAGGACTCCTTGTACAAGATTCGGATGGAAGCTCAGCAAAAGTAGGAACCATTTATGATGTTATTTCTTATTTCTGTGGAAAATGTTTAGTACTATTTTCCGCCCTCATTGCAGGCGCTGTCTCGCTATAACGTAAGCTGTATGTCGTACTAAAGTTATTTTTAGAATTCTAACACGGCGATTGCATTAAGAACTAGTGTATCTTTCATTTGCTGTACAACATGTATTTTTTAGTAAAGTTTATGATGAGTTCTTTGATTAGATTATGTGAGTGTCAGAAATATATCCGGATAATTTTGTGCAGTTTGGCTACGTATTAACATTGTAAAACCACGATTTGTACCGCTAAAATTGCACATTTTCGAACAAAACATATATGTATTGTGTAACATGATGTTATAGGTGTCACACCCTGGCCTTTGTTATATTGATTTTCTTTATTAGTTTAGTTAGGTCAGGGTGTGACATGGGGGATGTTTGTGTGTTTTGTCTAGTTTAGGGTGTGTGTATTGTTTAGGGGGTTTTGTAGTATGTATGGGGTTGTGTTCAGTGTAGGTGTTTAGGAAAGTCTATGGTTGCCTGATTTGGTTCTCAATCAGAGACAGCTGTTTATTGTTGTCTCTGATTGGGAGCCATATTTAAGGCAGCCATAGGCTTTAGGTGTTTGTGGGTAATTGTCTATGTTGAACGTTAGTAGCTTGTGTGTGCACTTTCGTTTATAGCTTCACGGTCGTTTATTGTTTTGTTAGTTTTGTAAGAGTGTTTCGTGGTACGTCTTCGTCTAATAAAAGGAAGATGTATGTCTCTCACGCTGCGCCTTGGTCCGCTTATTATGACGATCGTGACAATAGGACTGTCATCTGATGAAGTTTGTCAAGGTTAGTGAATAATTTTATAGCTTTTGCTGTTTTTTTGCGATCGCTACTTTTGCGGTGAATGAATGCGTTTGTGTGGTTGGCTATTGTGGTAAGCTAATATAATGCTATATTGTGTTTTCGCTGTAAAACACTTAAAAAATCTGAAATATTGGCTGGATTCACAAGATGTTTATCTTTCATTTGCTGTACACCATGTATTTTTCATAAATGTTTTATGATGAGTATTTAGGTATTTCACGTTGCTCTCTGTAATCATTCCGGCTGCTTTGGTGATATTTTTTATGGTAGCTGCAATGTAAAACTATGATTTATACCTGAAATATGCACATTTTTCGAACAAAACATAGATTTATTGTATAACATGTTATAAGACTGTCATCTGATGAAGATGTTTCTTGGTTAGTGACTAATTATATCTCTATTTGGTCGGTTTTGTGATAGCTACCTATGCGGTAGAAAAATTGTGAAAATATGCGGTTGAGTCTTTTGCTATTGTGGTTAGCTAATAGAAATACATATTGTGTTTTCGCTGTAAAACATTTTAAAAATCGGAAATGATGGCTGGATTCACAAGATGTTTATCTTTCATTTGCTGTATTGGACTTGTGATTTCATGAAAATTATATTATATGATATCCCTGTCGCGTTAGGCTAGAATATGCTAGTCAGCTTTTTTGATGGGGGGGATCCCGGATCCGGGTTTGTGACTCGTGAGAAGTTTTAAACTAACAACACACAAACAATTATACGTTTTCACGTCTTTATTGAAAACACAAGTAAACATTCACAGTGCAGGGTGGGAAAAGTTTGTGAACCTTTGGATTTTATAACTGGTTTACCCTCCTTTGGAAACAATAACCTCAACCAAACGTTTTCTGTAGTACTGAACTGTTTCAGTTCAGCAATATTCTTGTGATGTCTGGTGTGAACTGATCTCTTGAGGTCATGCCATCGGGTTGAGGTCAGGACTCTGACTGGGTCACTCCAGAAGGAGTATTTTCTTCTGAAATAATTCTGTTGTTGTTTTACTTCTGTGTTTTTGGTTGTTGTCCTGTTGCATCACCCAACTTCTGTTGACTTCAATTGGCGGACAGATAGCCTTAAATTCTGCTGCAAAAAGTCTTGATAAACTTGGGAATTCATTTTTCCGTCAATGATAGCAAGCTGTTCAGGCCCTGTGGAAGCAAAGCAGACCCAAACCATGATGCTCCCTCCACCATACTTTACAGTTGGGATGAGGTTTTGATGTTGGTGTGCTATGCCTTTTTTCTCCACACATAGTGTTGTGTGTTCCTTTCAAACAACTCAACTTATGTTTAATCTGTCCACAGAATATTTTGCCAGCAGCGCTGTGAAACATCCAGAGGCACTTTTGCAAACTTCAGACGTGCAGCAATGTTTTTTTTGGACAGCAATGACTTCTTCTGTGGTGTCCTCCTATGAACACCATTCTTGTTCAGTGTTTAACGTATCGTAGACTCGTCAACAGAGATGTTAGCATGTTCCAGAGATTGACGTAAGTCTTTAGCTGACACTAGAATTCTTCTTAACCTTATTGAGAATTCTGCGCTGTGCTCCTGCAGTCATCTTTGCAGGAAGGCCAGTCCTAGGGAGAGTAGCAACATTGCTGAAGTTTCTCCATTTACTGTATAGACAATTTGTCTTACCGTGGACTATTGAACTTCAAGGCTTTTAGAGATACTTTTGTAACCCTTTCCAGATTTATGCAAGTCAACAATTCTTAATCTTAGGTCTTCTGAGACTAACAAGCTCATTTCAGTTTTGTGGAAACTGCTTTGCCTATATGTGGGTAAAATGTATGAAATTTCAAATAAACAACGTGTCTGCATGCAGTTCAGGCTACCACTCACTGTCAATGGATATATGAGTACTGTAGGTATTAGGTGATAGATCAGAATCAGTGTTCAACTGTATCTTACTGCTCTTTCCTTGACATAGACTGACTATGTGAATCCAAGTGAAAGCTATGATCCCTTATTGATGTCACTTGTTAAATCCACTTCAGCGTAGATGAAGGGGAGGAGACAGGTTAAATAAGAATTTTTAAGCCTTGAGACAATTGAGAAGTGTATTGCGTATGCGAACCATTTAGAGGGTGTTTTGGCAAGACAATAAATGTAAGTGCCTTTGAACGAGGTGTGGCAGTAGGTGCCAGACACACTGGTTTGTGACAAGAACTGCAACACTGCTGGGTTTTTTAACACTGTTTCCCATGTGTATACAGAATAGTCCACCACCCAAAGGACATCCAGCCAACTTGACACAAGTGTGGGAAGCATTGGAGTCAACATGGGCCATCATCCAGGTGCAACACGTTTGACACCTTGTAGAGTCCATGCCCCGATGAATTGAGGCTGTTCTGAAGGCAAAAGGGGGTGCAACTCAATTCATTTACTCAGTGCCTTCAGAATGTATTCATACCCCTTGACTTAATAGACATTTTGTTGTGTAGATTTAGTGACCGGTTGCTGTAGAATAGATCATTCTATCATGTTTTCACTGATGATTGTAATAGAGTGGTTTTGATGAGACTACTCAATATACCATATCCAGATACATTCTAAGTGAACCCCTCTCCCTCAGTCTCTCCTAAGGACACCTCGGCCTCCATCAGTCCAGCTGATCCAGTATTAATGGGCAGCTGTGTTATTCTTACCTGCAGCAGTACAGCCAACCCTCCTGTGACAACCTTCACCTGGTTCCAGATCAGTGAGGGTAAACCAACGCAGGTTGCATCTGGACAGAGTTACTCCCTCATAGTGACTGTTAGTGGTGGAGAACTATACTACTGTGAAGCAAGAAATAGTCATGGCTGTGGGAAGTCAAAGGAAGTGCAGCTGGCTATTAAAGGTAGAAGCATTGGCACATTCAATATGGCACAACATTAAGAATATTATAGATGTAGAAGAGATATACTTCTACATGCCTGCTATATGTATCTAGGTATGATACAGTTTTAGGATCTTAATTTGATCACTATTTTGTTGCTTAGAAGTTTATTGCATTGTGGGAATCACAGATAAGCTTTTTGATTTGCATATATTCACAAAAAACCTGCACTAAAACGTGGTTAAGTTAACAATATTGCACTTTTCATGTACCTTATTTTGTCCAGCTAATAGCCTAACCTCCAATGGAACAACATTAAGGAGGACATTTTCAAAATTTTCAAAATCTTTGGGGTAACAGGCTCTTCTTGCCCTGTAAATAAAACACATTGTCTAACATTACAATTTACACACACTGTAGATGTTCAGATGTAAGATCTTAATTTATCCAGTATTGTTGCAGCGAAATAATCCTCCAGCAAAAGGATTTGAAAATTTCCTCCGTAATGTTGTTCCAACTTCTAAATAGATATAAACTGAAAATATATAATATTGTTATTCTGGGAACTGCACAAAAGATGCAGAGAAACAGTGAATAGTGGATTTTAACACCATTCTGCCATCATATAGACTTACTTCACCAACTTCCTCTCTTGTATCAGACCACTGTCTCTCTAACTGTGTCTTCTCTCCTCAGTCATCATTGACTTTATATGGACTTAAACTGCCTTCAGTAAGCTAGTTGAACTCAGCAATTCCTCTATACTGGAAACCATTTAACAGATCCTCTGTGAACTCAACACTAAAAATAAATGGTCTAAAATAAAGAGTAGCCTACATCATCATATCAACACTATAGTAACAGTTAAATACTTTTCATCCCAGCAAATTCTACAAATATTCAGATATTCAAAGAGCACACAATTACAAATGTAACAAAGGTATCAATAGAAAACGAATACCCAATGACAATACTCTAGATAAAAACATGTAAAACCCATTGGCAAAATACATCAAATGCACCTCTGTTATTGACTTGTGCATAAAGACCATCTAGGTTAAGTGGTGTTTACTGGTTCCCTCTACCGACCGCGGCCTGGTTAGAGCACACTGTCCCAGCCGGGGAGTTCTGTGGAGAGAACACAGAGAAAGGAACAGTTGTCAGGACCGACACTTCAGAAGAATAATGACTTCATAGTTACAGTTGGTTACACAACACAGTATTCATTCAATTCTTCCTTAAACACACATTCTAGATGGGTTTTAAAAGTTTATTCTAACATTCCCACCAGTCCCTGTGAACGGTCTGTCATGTCAAACCCACTGGGGAGTCTAGATGTTCTCCTCCTCCTGGAAGACAAGAATAAAGGTATTTTGACATCATTTAGGTTTTCATATACAAAAGCACAATCTGCATGATAAATATGTTTAAATTGAAGCTGGGAATATCTTTTTACCATGCAAAGAATATGATCAGGCTGAAAAGGAAAAGCAACCCCAAGGTTTTTCCTACAATCTCATAAACCTTTGGGTTAACAGGCTCTTCTTGCCCTGTAAATAAAACACATATTATGGTCATCTGTTCCTAAAAGAGGAAACATTTTGCACATTGTCTAACATTACAAATGTACACATATACTGTAGATGTACAGATGTAAGGTCTTAATTTAGCCAGTATTGTTGCAGCAAAATAATCCAGCAGCAAAAGGATTTGAACGTTTCCTCCGTAATGTTGTTCCATTGGAGGTGAGCTGGACAAAATAAGGCTACATGAAAAGTGCAATACTATTAATATAACCACGTTTTAGTGCAGGTGTCACACCCTGGCCTCTGTGATATTGATTTTCTTTATTAGTTTAGTTAGGTCAGGGTGTGACATGGGGGATGTTTGTGTGTTTTGTCTAGTTTAGGGTGTGTGTATTGTTTAGGGGTTTTTGTAGTAGGTATGGGGTAGTGTTCAGTGTAGGTGTTTAGGAAAGTCTATGGTTGCCTGATTTGGTTCTCAATCAGAGACAGCTGTTTATTGTTGTCTCTGATTGGGAGCCATATTTAAGGCAGCCATAGGCTTTAGTTGTTTGTGGGTAATTGTCTATGTTGTACGTTTGTAGCTTGTGTTTGCACTTACGTCTATAGCTTCACGATCGTTTGTTGTTTTGTTTTGTAAAAGTGTTCGTTTCGTGTTTCGTCATCTTTAATAAATAAGAAGATGTCTTCATATCCCGCTGCGCCTTGGTCCGCTTATTATGACGATCGTGACAGAATTACCCACCAACAAAGGATCAAGCAGCGGTGTAACGGGAGAAAGCAACAGGACCCACCTACACAGGATTTCTGGACATGGGAGGAAATACTGGACGGTAAAGGGCCATGGGCTCAACATGGAGAATATCGCCGCCCTCGTGAAGAGCTGGAGGCAGCTAAAGCCGAGAGGCGGCGGTATGAGGAGGCAGCACGGAAACAGGAGAAGGATCTGGGCTACACTACGTGGGAAGAGATCGACAGATGGGCGATCGACCCTAAGAGAGTGCCGGAGCCCGCCTGGGATTCTCTGGCGCAGTGCGAGGAGGGATACCGGCGAATGGAGGCAGCACGGCGAAACGGTAGGAAGCCCGAGAGACATCCCAAAAAAATTCTTGGGGAGGGGCATTTGGAGCAGTCGGCGAAGTTGAGGGGTGAGTCTGAGATTGTCAAGGATTTATTGGACAGATTGGAGGAGAGTGAACGAAGGGGAGATTATAAGACATTCGAGGAGTTGTTGACGAAATTGGAGGAGAGTGAAGAGAGAGAGCTGTTGATTTGGCAGAGTATGCATGGCATTCTCCCTGAGGAGCGTGTTAGCTGTCCGATGTCACCTGTGTCAGTTCCTCGTACTCAGCCTGAAACTTGTGTTAAAGTTCCGGAAGATTTGATGCCGGCTATACACACCAGGTCTCCAGTACATCTTTACAACCCGGTGTGTCCTGTTCCTGCTTCTTGCACTCATCCTGAGATGCGTGTCTCCAGCCCATTACCACCAGTACCGGCACCACGCACCAAGCCTCCTGTGCGTCTCCAGAGTCCTGTGCGTCCTGTTGCTGCTCCACGCACTAGTCCTGAGATGCGTGTCTCCAGCCCGGTACCACCAGTGCCGGCACCACGCACTAGGCCTAATGTGCGTCTCCAGGGTCCAGTATGCCCTGTTCCTTCTCCCCGCACTAGCCTTCAGGTGCGTGTCCCCAGCCCGGTACCACCAGTTCCGGCACCACGCATCAAGCCTCATGTGCGTCTCCAGAGCCCTGTACGCACTGATCCTTCTCCCCGCACTCGCCCTGAGGTGCGTGCCCTCAGCCCGGTACCACCAGTCCCGGTACCACGCACCAGTCCTATAGTGCGCCTCGAGAACTCAGTATGCCCTGTTCCTGCTCCTCGCACTAGCCTTGAGGTGCGTGTCTCCAGTCCGGTACCACCAGTTCCGGCACCACGCACCAAGCCTCATGTGCTTCTCCAGAGCCCTGTACGCACTGATCTTTCTCCCCGCACTCGCCCTGAGGTGCGTGCCCTCAGCCCAGTACCACCAGTCCCGGTACCACGCACCAGTCCTATAGTGCGCCTCGAGAACTCAGTGTGCCCTGTTCCTGCTCCCCGCACTAGCCTTGAGGTGTGTGTCTCCAGTCCGGTACCACCAGTTCCGGCACCACGCACCAGGCCTACAGTGCGTCTCAGCCGGCCAGAGTCTGCCGTCTGCCCAACGGCGTCTGAACTGCCCGTCTGCCCAACGGCGTCTGAACTGCCCGTCTGCCCAACGGCGTCTGAACTGCCCGTCTGCCCAACGGCGCCTGAACTGCCCGTCTGCCCAACGGCGCCTGAACTGCCCGTCTGCCCAACGCCGTCTGACCTGTCCATCTGCCAAGCGCCGCATGAACTGCCCGTCTGTACTGAGCCTGCAAAGCCGTCCGTCTGCCATGAGCCTTCAGAGCCGTCCGCCAGACAGGAGCCGCTAGAGCCTTCCGCCAGACAGGAGCCGCTAGAGCCTTCCGCCAGACAGGAGCCGCTAGAGCCTTCCGCCAGACAGGAGCAGCCAAAGCCTTCCGCCAGACAGGATCAGCCAGAGCCTTCCGCCAGACAGGATCAGCCAGAGCCTTCTGCCAGACAGGATCAGCCAGAGCCTTCCGCCAGACAGGATCAGCCAGAGCATTCCGCCAGACAGGATCAGCCAGAGCCGTCAGCGAGCCATGACCAGCCAGAGCCGTCAGCGAGCCATGACCTGCCAGAGCCGTCAGTCAGCCAGGATCCGCCAGAGCCGCCAGTCAGCCAGGATCCGCCAGAGCCAGCCAGCCAGGATCCGCCAGAGCCAGCCAGCCAGGATCCGCCAGAGCCAGCCAGCCAGGATCCGCCAGAGCCAGCCAGCCAGGATCCGCCAGAGCCGTCAGTCAGCCAGGATCCGCCAGAGCCACCTACCAGTCATGAGCTGCCCTCCAGTCATGAGCTGCCCTCCAGTCATGAGCTGCCTTACAGTCATGAGCTGCCCTACAGTCATGAGCTGCCCTACAGTCATGAGCTGCCCTACAGTCATGAGCTGCCCTACAGTCATGAGCTGCCCCACAGTCATGAGCTGCCCCACAGTCATGAGCTGCCCCTCAGTCCGGAGCTGCCCCTCAGTCCGGAGCTGCCCCTCAGTCCGGAGCTGCCCCTCAGTCCGGAGCTGCCCCTCCGTCCAGTGGCGCCCTCTGGGATGGTATTCAGTCCGGGACTCGCCGTTCCAAAGGCGCCACCAAAGCGGTTAGTGACTATGGTGGAGGGGGGTCCACGTCCCGCACCCGAGCCGCCACCATAGGAAGGCCCACCCGGACCCTCTCCTTCTGTGTCAGGTTTTGCGGCCGGAGTCCGCACCTTTGGGGGGGGGTACTGTCACACCCTGGCCTCTGTGATATTGATTTTCTTTATTAGTTTAGTTAGGTCAGGGTGTGACATGGGGGATGTTTGTGTGTTTTGTCTAGTTTAGGGTGTGTGTATTGTTTAGGGGGTTTTGTAGTAGGAATGGGGTAGTGTTCAGTGTAGGTGTTTAGGAAAGTCTATGGTTGCCTGATTTGGTTCTCAATCAGAGACAGCTGTTTATTGTTGTCTCTGATTGGGAGCCATATTTAAGGCAGCCATAGGCTTTAGGTGTTTGTGGGTAATTGTCTATGTTGTACGTTTGTAGCTTGTGTTTGCACTTACGTCTATAGCTTCACGATCGTTTGTTGTTTTGTTTTGTAAAAGTGTTCGTTTCACGAGCTCTGAATATCTCAAATTCACCATGCAGACTGATGAGAGAAAATCAAACTACCTGGACTTATGGATCATCAAAGAGAATGATGCATTACATACAGACTTGTATACAAAGCCAACAGACCTCAATACCCTGCTACGTGGGGATAGTATGCATCCCCTTCCCCTCAGGAATGGTCTACCATGTGACAGTTATTCAGGGTTAAATGAATGTGTTGCCAACAGTCAGATTTTGACAGCAACACTAAGAAAAAAAGAAGAGGCTACAGGGAAAAAACTATTGATGATGCAATGAAGAAAATATCTCAAAAACCAAGAGAGGAATTGCTAAAAACTAAACCAAAGAAGAAAAACAAGTATTTTGCACTAAGTACACCAAGTGTTCAGAGAAAATGAAAGCAATCCTGAAAAATCATATTCTGCTATCAGACAAAAAAATGGCACACCTTTTCAAAGACCCCCCAATGGTGGTCTATAAGCATGGTCGCAATATTGAGGTTAGCTTAGTGAGATCTGACCTGCCCCCTGAGCCCACTCAGACACTCTTGACACCCATTCCAAATGGGAACTACAAATGTGGCTCTAGCGCACAGTGCAATAGCACTACAAAAACATTATTCTTCAGACACCCACATACAGGTGGAAAAATCCCTGTTAGGGGTATCATCTCTTGCAAGATAAAGGGAGTAATCTATCCCATCACATGTTCATGTGGGAAAGCCTACACATTACTAACAAAAAAGCAATTAAAACAATGCATAGCTGAACACCGCAGCTCAATCAGGTGTAAGAACACTGACTATCCAATAGCAGCTCACTTTGTTGAAGCAACACAGGTTGATCCCATCTCCTCCCTCAAATACACAGGTATTGATCCTGTTGGTCTACCAAGGAGAGGAGGTAACATGGAGATCCTACTACTACAGAGGGAGGACTACTGGATTTCCTATTGAAAAACATTGACCCCTAGTGGTCAGAATATTGACTTTGATCTCAGGCCATTCTTATGAACAATTATTTTTATGAAGAAGTCTTATAAATGAATATATTCTTTCTACAGCTTATCAGCGTACACCCAATATGTTCCCCCTGTTGATGATACTTATTACGCATTATGGATGTACCAAAAGATTACATTTCAACAACATTTAATGAAATTGGAAACAATATATGAATGAATGAATATATTTGAAATTAAATTAAACAATAATGTATGTTAATTAAATTAAACAATAATGTATGTTGATGATAATCTTATACTAATGTTAATGATAATAATAGCCTAATATATTCAATATGCTGTAAACTATTATTTTGACAGTTTTACTCAATTCATTCAATTTAACCTCATAACTATGATTGTTACGGCTCTCGTTAGTGGAAAGAGTGGACCAAGGCGCAGCGTGGTAAGTGTTCATGATTCATTTATTCAAGAAACACTCAAACAAAATAACAGCAAAAAAACGAAAGCGAACAGTTCTGTCAGGCACAGACACTAAACAGAAAATAAGATCCCACAAAACCCAAAAGGAAAACTTATATATGATCCCCAATCAGAGACAACGATAGACAGCTGCCTCTGATTGGGAACCACACTCGGCAAAAAACAAAGGAAAAGAAAACATAGACTTTCCCACCCGAGTCACACCCTGACCTAACCAAACATAGAGAATAACAAGGATCTCTAAGGTCAGGGCACCCCAAAAGGTGCTGACTCCGGCCGCAAACCTGAACCTATAAGGGAGGGTCCGGGTGGGCATCTACTCTTGGTGGCGGCTCCGGTTCGGGACGTAGCCCCCGCTTCTGTGGAACCGGACCGGGGACCGCCGCCGCAGGCTCCGGACAGGGGACCGTCGCTGCAGGCTCTGGACAGGAGACCGTCGCTGCAGGCTCTGGACAGGAGACCGTCGCTACAGGCTCCGGGCCATGGATCGTCACTGGAGGCTCCGAACCATGGATCATCACTGGAGGCTCCGGGCCATGGATCATCACTGGAGGCTCCGGGTCATGGATTATCACTGGAGGCTTCGTGCCATGGATCATCACTACAGGCTCCAGGCCATGGATCATCACTGGAGGCTTTGTGCCATGGATCATCACTGGAGGCTTCGGACCATGGATCATCACTGGAGGCTTCGTACGTGGAGCCGGAACAGGTCTCACCGGACTGAGGAGACGTACTGGCATCCTGGTACGTGGATCTGCCACAACGCGTCCTGGCTGGATACCCACTCTAGCTCGGTGAGTGTGGAGAGCTGGCACAGGACACACTGGGCTAAGAAGGCGCACTGGAGGCATAATGCGTATAGCCGGCGCAGGATATACTGGACCGTGGAGGCCCACTGGATGCATGGAGCGTAGAGCTGGCACAACTCGTCCTGGCTGAATACCCCCTGTAGCACGGCAAGTGCGGGGAGCTGGAACAGGCCACACTGGGTTGTGCTGGCAAACTGGGGGTACCATGCGTAGAGCTGGCGCAGGATATCCTGGGCCGAAGAGACGCACCGGAGAGCAGGAGCGCTGAGCCAGCACAATCCGTCCTGGCTGGATGCCCACTCTAGCACGGCAAATGCGGAGAGCTTGCACAGAGCGCACCGGGCTGTGGATGCGCACTGAAGGCACGGTGCGCAGAACCGGAAAACGTGGCACTTGAACCGTGACCAACTCCTTATTGTATTTACAGAGAGTTGGTTCTCGTTCACCCCTTAGTTCTGTTCGTTCAGCTCGCTCCGCTCGCCAACTCGTGTGCCTCCCCCATTTTTTTTGAGGCTGCATCTCCGGCTCCCGGCGTTGCTCTAATTCCTCGTATCGTTGCCGTTCCGCTCTCTCTGCCTCCATCTGCTCCCTTGAACGGCGATACTCTCTAATCCGCATCCTGGGTCCTTCTCCCCTCAGGATCTCCTCCCATGTCCACTCATCCTGGCCACGCTGCGTGGTCCGTTTTTGGTGGGATCTTCTGTTACGGCTCTCGTTAGTGGAAAGAGTGGACCAAGGCGCAGCGTGGTAAGTGTTCATGATTCGTTTATTCAAGAAACACTCAAACAAAATAACAACAGCGAAAAAACGAAAGCATACAGTTCTGTCAGGCACAGACACTAAACAGAAAATAAGATCCCACAAAACCCTAAATGAAAACGACAACTTATTTATGATCCCCAATCAGAGACAACGATAGACAGCTGCCTCTTATTGGGAACCACACTCGGCAAAAAACAAAGAAAAAGAAAACATAGACTTTCCCACCCGAGTCACACCCTGACCTAACCAAACATAGAGAATAACAAGGATCTCTAAGGTCAGGGCGTGACAATGATACACCCCTCACTATTGTCATTGGATGCACTATATGCACTGTATGTCTACATAACCTGGTTCAAACATTCATGGCTTTACCCTGAAGAAGGCACAGTGATGCCGAAACGTTGGTGTTTTCCCCAATAAATGACTGTGAGTTTATATATATAGAGTGTGCAACTCTCTTTGTTTTTATAGCTTACAGTGTATTCACCGTTAGTCAGCACCTCTACAATAAGTAATTTTCTCTGGGTGTGCTCCAGCTCATGCTTTTTATATGACCTGAACATAACAAATAAAAAAATAAACATGTAAAGATATTGAAGTATTTTCTTTATAGAGTACTTACTTTTCTGTTCCCATCTACAACAAAATACTTAAATACATGTAATTTTGTCCTTAAAACATTTGATTGAAATACTGTAGAATTCCATTAATTCTTATGGAGGACTGCTTCTTCTGGGGAGTACCATATATAGAGACCGGTGGATTTAAAGTCTCTCATTGGCCGTTACATAGCATCATCGGTCAGGCATTTTTTATTGACATCACTGGTACAGTCTCTCCCAATAATAATAATATTATCTTATGTCAATGTACAGGTGATTTTTCAATTGGTTGGTGTGTTGTCAAGGAGTGAGGTGACATTTGTTTGTGAGCAGAGGACCACTGGTTTAAGCCCGGTATGGGGACAGTGGTGGAAACTATACTGTTAGCTACACACTGACGTCGTTTTCACATACTGTACAGTGACATGAAACAGTATTTACCCCTTTCCGGTTCTCTATTTTTTTTTATACTGAATGTTATCAGATCTTCAACCAAAACCTATTAGATAAAGGGAACTTGAGTTACCAAATAACAAAAAAAATATATATAGTTATTAATTTATATAATTCACAAAGTTATGCATCAACCAATTCCCCCGTGTGAAAAATAAATTGCTCCCTTACACTCAATAACTGGTTGTGTCACCATTCCAAAACACACAATCAAGTCAGCAAATTTAAAGTTTTGTAATGGCCTAGTCCAGACCTAATGCCAAATGAGACATTGTTACAGTTCATGCTTGAAAACCCACAAATGTTGCTGAGTTAAATCAGTTCTGCATGGGAGAATGGGCCAAAATTCCTCCACAGCAACGTGAGAGACTGATCAACAACTACAGGAAGTGTTTGGTTGGAGTCATTTCAGCTAAAGGAGGCACAACCAGTTATTGAGTGTAAGGGGCAATTATATAAATTCAATAAGTATGTCATTGTTATGTTGTTAGTTCACTCCGGTTCCATGTATCTAATATCAGCTTTTGATTGAATATCTGATAACATTCAGTATCAAAAACATGCAAAAGTAGAAAAAATGTAAAGGGGGCAAATTCTTTTTCACAGCACTGTTTGAATCCAGACTATTAAACTGCACTAATCAGAAATTAACCTCACACTTTTCTACACAATTAAATGGAATGAATACAGCACATCCCATAAAATATAATGACTTGTGCTTATTCCTTTATGTCTGACTCATAACTAGTTGTTGTTGTGTGGAAGACTCACCTGACATAAAGAGACCAATGAGAAAAAACATGTTCTCAGGACAAGCCATGTGAGAACTCACTACTGATCACCTGAAACAGTACAAACATACACTTACTGGTAGAGTAGCTTAACTCACACAACACATTGCATTGAACCATCTCCATATCAATACACTATGTTCTTCAGTTGTGAAGATAATACATGAACAAACAGCAGTACTTTAGAACATATTTCTCCGGGTAGGACAGGTCAGCAGCATTTTGAAACGGGCCCCCAAATCGCTAAGTCCGCCCCCGACACATTGTTAAATTTAACAAATGAAACTTTCTGCATTATAACCATCTCCCTCTCCTCTATCTCCCAGCCTGAATGGGAATGTCTGTGGCATTTAAACATATAGTTAAATCATGAACCAAAATCCACTATTCATTTATTCAAAAGTTAAGTTTGTTAAATTCGAGTTTGATACAAAACATATGGTTGTCACATTATGTTTCAACATGAAAAACAGACTTGGTATGAAACAGAGTAACTGTAATTGTATCTGACTGATTCTCACACACCACTCAACTTCTCCTACACCAACTTCCTCTTTGAAGTCTTTTTGCCAAGAAGAGCCTGGTGGGCTGGAAGCCACAGAGACACTCTTTTCACTCCACTTTGATACGGAATTGACTTTTTCGTAGCATGTTTATGAGAATTTATGTAGCATGTTAGGAGAATTTTCATAGCATGTTAAGAGCGTGAGGTTAAGGTCAGGCCAAATAGTTAGGTTTAGGGAAAATGCTCTCCTAATCAGGGTTGGATGACCGCATTTGGGACCCTGAGTTTACTTTCCTGGATTTCAAAACGTTCTGCCATGGTGCAGAGATAATTATTTTTTATATTTTTGCTGTTTTATAGCACCTCATGCTTGTGTTCACATTTTGCCATGAGGCTGATATAAAAGGTTGCAGTTTTAAAGCTAATTTTCATGCAGTTCTACACATTTTTCTATCATATGCTATCTGGGGCCGTTCAGTAATCCGGCCCTGCTGCTAACCTGCTTCCAAAATCGCTTCTTATTGAAGTGCCGTGAAAAGAATATCGCGGGTGCCACAGGAGGGAGCCAGCCACCTGCAGGTCCTGGGCGGCAAGGAGGACATGGGTGCCCTCTTCGGTGGTCAAGTCTAGATGGGATTTTGTCAAAATGATGTTAAAAGTATAATTATTACAGCATTTTAGCTAATCCTAACCCTTTTTCGTACTTTCATTTAATTTTCATAACCTGCTATGTTAATTCTCCTAACCTGCTGCAAAAAGTCTCCCAAACTTGCTAGAAAACTAAATGTTGACAAAAGCTGTATCCCTTCTAGACAAAGCCCTCAACCTTCCTGAAGGCCTTCTGGGAGAAGGAGACCCAGGAGCTGAGGGCGTACTTTACCCAGCAGGTGGGAGCTGACCTCCCCCAACAGGTGGTCTCCCAGGCTTCAATGGGAATGTGTGTGTGATGTTTTTATAAATCGAGTTAAATCATAAACGTTGAATAGAACAAGTATAGACCTTAATGTGAAATGCTTACTGACAAACCCTTAACCAACAGTGTAACTCAAGAAAGAGTTAAGAAAATGTTTACTATATTAACTAAGGTAAAACATTATAAAAAGAAACACAATAAATTAACAATGACAAGGCTATATACATGGAGTACCGGTACCGAGTCAATGTGTGGGGGTACAGGTTAGTCGAGGTCATTTGTACATGGAGGTAGGGGTGTAGTGACCATGAATAGATAATAAACAGCGAGAAGCAGCAGTAGACAAAACAAATGGAGTTGGGGAGGGTCAATGCAAATAGTCCATTGGCCATTTCATTAATTGTTCAGCAGTCTTAGGGCTTGGGGGTAGAAGCTGTTAACGAGCATTTTGGTTCTAGACTTTGCGCTCCGGTACCGCTTGCCGTGCGGTAGCAGAGAGAACAGTCTATGACTTGGGTGACTGAAGTCTCTGACAATTGTTTGGGCATTTTTGACCTAGTATATAGGTCCTGGATGGCAGGTTGCTTGGCCCGAGTGATGTACTGGGCTGTACGTATTACCCTCTGTAGCGCCTTACGGTCAGATGCCGAGCAGTTGCTATACCAGTCAGTGATGCAACTCGTCAAGATGCTCTCGATGGTGCAGCTGTTGAACCTTTTGAGGATCTCGGGGACCCATGCCAAATCATAGGGTTGTCAAATCATTTTTTCAACATGAAAAACAGAGTTGGTATGAAACAGAGTAAGTGTAATTGTATCTGACTGATTCTCACACACACCACTCAACTTCTCCTGCACCAACTTCCTCATTTTCTTGCTTAATTTCCTCTTTAAAGTCTATTTGCCAAGAAGACCCTGGTGGGCTGGATGACACATTTTCACGCCACTTCTATATACAACTGACTTTTTCGTATCAGGCTAGAAGAATTTATGCAGCAGGTTAGAAGAATTACGGCTATGGGTTACGGTTAGTGAAAATGCTCTCCTAACCAGGGTCGGACGACCCCACACCCCCCCTCTTACTTACTGAATTTCAACCCATTTTGCCATGGTGCAGAGAGCATTTCAACCCATTTTACCATGGTGTGGAGAAAATTTCAACCCATTTTGCCATGGTGAGGAGAGCATTTCAACCCATTTTGCCATGGTGCAGAGATACATATTTACAGTTTTATAATGCTATTCGACATGTTGTCATGAAGCTGACAAAAAAAAAAAAGTTTTTGTAACGGTTGTCATAATCTTCCTCCTCCTCGGACGAGGAGAGGCGAGACGGATCGGACCAATACGCAGAGTGGGTAGTGCATGAAACAAAATAACAAAATGAATACAACCGACAACAGTCCCGTGTGGCACGAATACAAACACGGAAACAAACACCCACAAAACACACGTGAAACCCAGGCTGCCTAAGTATGATTCTCAATCAGGGACAACGATTGACAGCTGCCTCTGATTGAGAATCATACCAGGCCGAACACAAAAATCCCAACATAGAAAATCAACCCTAGACAAACCCACCCAACTCACGCCCTGACCAACTAAAATAAATACCAGACAAAGGAAAACAGGTCAGGAACGTGACATAACCCCCCCCCTTAAGGTGCGAACTCCGGGCGCACCAGCATAAACTCTAGGGGAGGGTCTGGGTGGGCGTCAGTCCACGGTGGCGGCTCTGGCGCTGGTCGTGGTCCACACCCCACCATAGTCAAACCCCGCTTCCGTGGCCTCTTCCCAATGGCCACCCTCCATATAAACCCCATTGGATTAAGGGGAAGCTCCGGACTGAGGGGCAGCCCCGGACTGAGGGGCAGCCCCGGACTGAGGGGCAGCACCGGACTGAGGGGCGGATCCTGGCTGGCTGGCTTTGGCGGATCCTGGCTGGCTGGCTCTGGCGGATCCTGGCTGGCTGGCTCTGGCGGATCCTGGCTGGCTGGCTCTGGCGGATCCTGGCTGGCTGGCTCTGGCAGCTCCTGGCTGGCTGGCTCTGGCAGCTCCTGGCTGGCTGGCGGCCCTGGCGGATCCTGGCTGGCTGACCCTGGCGGATCCTGGCTGGACGGCTCTGGCTGGTCCTGGCTGGACGGCTCTGGCTGGTCCTGGCTGGACGGCTCTGGCGGATCCTGTCTGGCGGAAGGCTCTGGCTGCTCCTGTCTGGCGGAAGGCTCTGGCTGCTCCTGTCTGGCGGAAGGCTCTAGCGGCTCTTGTCTGGCGGAAGGCTCTAGCGGCTCCTGTCTAGCGGAAGGCTCTAGCGGCTCCTGTCTGGCGGACGGCTCTAGCGGCTCCTGTCTGGCAGACGGCTCTGAAGGCTCAGGACAGACGGGCGGCTTTGAAGGCTCAGGACAGACGGGCGGCTTTGAAGACTCAGTACAGACGGGCGGCTTTGAAGGCTCGGGACAGACAGACAGCGCTGGGCAGGCGGGCAGCTCAGACAGCGCTGGGCAGGCAGGCAGCTCAGACAGCGCTGGGCAGGCAGACAGTTCAGACAGCGCTGGGCAGGCAGACAGTTCAGACAGCGCTGGGCAGGCAGACAGTTCAGACAGCGCTGGGCAGGCAGACAGTTCAGACAGCGCTGGGCAAGCAGACAGTTCAGACAGCGCTGGGCAGGCAGACAATTCAGACACTGGCTGCGCTGGAGAGGAGGAAGGCTCTGACAGCGCTGGACAGGTGGGAGCAACTGGAGAGAGAAGACGGAGAGACAGCCTGGTGCGGGGGGCTGCCACCGGAGGACTGGTACGTGGAGGTGGCACCGGAAAAACCGGACCGTGAAGGAGGACACGCGCTCTTGAGCACCGAGCCTGCCCAACCTTACCAGGTTGAATGGTCCCGTAGCCCTGCCAGTGCGGCGAGGTGGAAAAACCCGCACTGGGCTATGCTGGCGAACCGGGGACACCATTTGTAAGGCTGGTGCCATGTACGCCGGCCCGAGGAGACGCACTGGAGGCCAGATGCGTTGGGCCGGCTTCATGACACCCGGCTCGATGCCCAACCTAGCCCGGCCAGTGCGGCAAGGTGGAATAGCCCGCACTGGACTAAGCACGCGTACTGGGGACACCGTGCGCTTTACCGCATAACACGGTGTCTGACCAGTACGACGCCCTCTCACTCCACGGTAAGCACGGGGAGTTGGCTCAGGTATCCTACCCGGCTTTGCCACACTCCGCGTGTGCCCCCCCCCCCCAAGAAATTTTTGGGTCTGACTCTCGGGCTCCCAACCGCGTCGCCGCGCTGCCTCCTCATACCAGCGCCTCTCTGCCTTCGCTGCCTCCAACTCCGCCTTGGGACGGCGATATTCCCCTGGCTGAGCCCAGGGTCCTTTGCCGTCCAGGATCTCCTCCCAAGTCCACGAATCCTGTGTCCTCGGTCTCTGCTGCTGCTGCTGTCTGTTCCCACTCTGCTTGATCCTTTTTTGGTGGGTGTTTCTGTCTGGTTCGTCATAATCTTCCTCCTCCTCGGACGAGGAGAGGCGAGACGGATCGGACCAATACGCAGAGTGGGTAGTGCTCATGATAATTTATTAAATCGAAACTGAACACTAACATGAAACAAAATAACAAAATGAATACAACCGACAACAGTCCCGTATGGCACGAATACAAACACGGAAACAAACACCCACAAAACACAAGTGAAACCCAGGCTGCCTAAGTATGATTCTCAATCAGGGACAACGATTGACAGCTGCCTCTGATTGAGAATCATACCAGGCCGAACACAAAAATCCCAACATAGAAAATCAACCCTAGACAAACCCACCCAACTCACGCCCTGACCAACTAAAATAAATACCAGACAAAGGAAAACAGGTCAGGAACGTGACAGTTTTCAAGCTAATTTCCCACTATTCAACATATTTTGCTATCATATGCTATCTGGGGCCGTTTTGTAGTCCAGCCCTGCTCCTAACCTACTACCAAAATCACTTCTTATTGAAGTGGCGTGAAAAGAATGTCCCGAGTGCCACAGGAGGGAGACCGCGACCTACAGGGACTGGGAGGCAAGATGGACATGGGCTCCCTGTCACGACTTCTACCGAAGTCGGTTCCTCTCCTTGTTCAGGCGGTGTTCGGCGGTCGACGTCACCGGTCTTCTAGCCATCGCCGATCCATTTTTTATTTTCCATTTGTTTTGGATTGTTTTCCCAGACACCTGGTTTTCATTCCCTCATTATGTGTTGTGTATTTAACCCTCTGTTCCCCCCATGTCTTTGTGTGGTATTGTTTGTTGTAATGCTTGTGCACATGTTGACTGGTGCGCGTCGGGTTTTGTACCCATGTTGATTATTTCTTGATGCCGTTGGTTTTGGAACTAAACAGCTCCGGCTATTACCTAGTTCTGCTCTCCTGCGTCTGACTTCCCTGCCACCAGTTACGCACCCCTCACACTCCCTCTACGACGGTCAAATCTAGATGGGATAAAGCTTTGTCAAATTGACGTCAAATTCTTTTAGCATTTGAGCTAATCCTAACACTTTTCCATTCCTTGATCTAATTATCATCACCTGCTACGTTAATTCTCCTAACCTGCAGCCTAATTCTCCTAAACTTGCGAGAAAACAAAATTTGGACAAATCACTCTTTTCGACCTTCCCAAGGCCTTCTGGGAGAAGGATACCCAGGAGCTGAGGGCGTACTTTACACAATAGGTGGGAGCCGACCTCCCCCAACAGGTGGAGGGAGAGCTGAAGGCTCTGGAGGACAGGATCAGGAATTGAGAAGCAGAAGGACCAGATGATTCAGAGAGAGAAGAGAGAAAGTATTGACTATTGGACACTACACTACACTGATGCTGCAATATTGTGGAGATGGGGATATGGTGGGACTGACAAAAAAAGGACGAACAAGCTCATTTCAGTTTTGTGGAAACTGCTTTGCCTATATGTGGATAAAATGTATGAAAATACAATGAAACGATGTGCCTGCATGCAGACCAGGCTACCACTCACTATCAATGGATATATGAGTAGGAATTAGGTGATATAACAGAACCAATCTTACTGAGCTTTCCATGACATAGACTGACCATGTGAATCCAGGTTAAAGCTATGATCCCTTATTGTAGTCACTTGTTAAATCCACTTCAATCAGTGTAGAAGAAGGGGAGGTGACAGGTTAATGAAGGATTTTTAAGCCTTGAGACAATTGAGAAGTGTAATGTGTATGTGAACAATTTAGAGGGTGTTTGGGCAAGACAATAAATGTAAGTGCCTTTGAACGAGGTGTGGTAGTAGGTGCCAGGCGCACTGGTTTCAAGAACTGCAATACTGCTGGGTTTTTTCACTCTAAACAGTTTCCGGTGTGTATCAAGAATGGTCCACACCCCAAAGGAAATCCATCCAACTTGACACAACTGTAGGAAGCATTGGAGTCAACATGGGCCAACATCGCTGTGGAACGCTTTCGACACCTTGTAGAGTCCATGCCTCGATGAACTGAGGCTGTTCTGAAGACAAAAGGGGTTTCAACTCAAAATTAGGAAGGTGTTCCTAATGTTTGGTATACTCAGTCTCTTCAGAAAGTACCCCTTGACTTATTCCACATTCTGTTGTTTTACAGCTTGAATTAAAAATGGATTAAATAGCATGCCCATAACACGGTGCAGCCATCACCATGCTTGAAAATATGAAGAGTGGTACTCAGTGATGTGATGTGTTGGATTTGCCCCAAACATAACACTTTGTATTCAGGACATAAAGTTAATTTCTTTGCTCATTTTTTTTGCAGTTTTACTTTAGTGCCTTATTGCAAAGAGAATGCATGTTTTGGAATATGTTTATTCTGTACATGTTTCCTTCTTCTCACTTTGTCATTTAGGTTTGTGTTGTGGAGTAACTACACTGTTGTTGATAGATCCTCAGTTTTCTCCAATCACAGCTGTTAAACACTGCAACTGTTTTAAAGTCACCACTGGCGTTATGGTGAAATCAGTGGAGACTGCTGAGAGGAAGACAACTCATAATAATGTCTGGAACGGAGCAAATGGAATGGAATCAAACACATGGAAAACGTGTTGGATGTATTTGGTACCATTCCACCTATTCTGCTCCAGCCATTACCTCGAGTCAGTTCTCCCCAATTAAGGTGCTACCAACCTCCTGTAGGTGAAATCCCTGAGCGGTTTTGTAGTGAATGGGTGAATTGACAAACCATCCACAGTGTAATTAATAACTTCACCATGCTCAAATGGAAATTCATTGTCAGATTATAATTTGTTTTACCCATCTACCAACGGGTGCCCTTATTTGAGAGGTATTGGAAAAGCTCTCTGGTCTTTGTGGTTTAATCTGTGTTTGAAATTCGCTACTTGACTGAGGGACCTTACAGATAATTGTATGTGTGGGGTACAGAGATGAGGTAGTCATTCAAAAATAATTTTAAATGCAAATTCTTATGTGACATGTTAAGAAAATCTTTACTCCTGAAATGATTTAGGCTTACCATAAGAAAGGGGTTATAGGGATAGGGGGCAGTGTTTCCACTTTGAACAAATTGCGTGCCCAAACGAAATTTCCTCCTACTCTGTCCCAGAAGATAATACATGCATATTATTATTACTATTGTATAGAAAACACTCTGAAGTTTCTAAAACTGTTTGAATTATTTCTGTAAGTATAACAGAACTCATTTGGCAGACAAAAACCTGAGAAGAGGTCAAAACAGGAAATGAGAAGTCGATTTTCAAAACAGTGTCAAATGGTACCCCGTCTAGATATGAATGAACAAACACTGCCTAGGGCTTCCACTAGATGTCGCCGTCTTTAGATTTTAGTCTTATTATTCTACTATAAAAGAGGGGCTCATAGGAGCTGTTTTAGTGAGTGGTCGTCAGAATTCTCAGTCAGGATTTGCGCGCGAGGGAGAGAGAGAGCTCTCGTTCCAATGCTCTTTCTTCAGACAATGAAATTCTCCGGTTGGATCCTTATTGATGATTAATGTAAAACACGTACTAAATATGGATTGCAAACATCATTTGACCTGTTTCTACGACCTGTAACGGAACGTTTTGAGTTTTTGTCTGGATGGATTGTTCGTGCGTCATGAAAATGGATTCCTGGGATGAACATGCTAACAACAAGTGGCTAAATGATGGGCTTTATGGAACTTTTCAGTCATTTATTGTCGATCTGGGAATCCTGGGAGTGCCTTCTGATGAAGTTAATCGAAGGTAAGTGCATATTTATAGTGTTTTTGTAGCTTTTGTTGACACCAAAATGGCGATTATTTCTTTGGCTGGATTGTGCTCTAAACGCCGTTCTCAGATTAACCTTTTTCCGTAAAGTTTATTTTGAAATCTGACACAGCGGTTGCATAGAGGATAAGTTTATCTTTAATTATGTGAATAACACTTGCATCTTTTATCAATGTTTATTATGAGTATTTCTGCAAAATCACCAGATGTTTTGGAATCAAAACATTACTGTATGTAACGCGTCAATGTAAACTGAGATTTTTTTTATATATGTATATGCACATTATCGAACAAAACATAAATGTATTGTGTAACATGATGTTATATGACTCATCTGATGAAGAATTTCAAAGGTTAGTGATTAATTCTATCTCTATTTGGGGGTTTTGTGCAAGCTACCTGTGCTGTGAAAGAAATGTCTGTGCTTTTTTGTATTTGGTGGTGAGCTAACATAAATATACGTGGTGTTTTCGCTGTAAAACATTTAAAAAATCGGACATGTTGGCTGGATTCACAAGATGTTTATCTTTCATTTGCTGTATTGGACTTGTTAATGTGTGAAAGTTAAATATTTCTAAAAAATATTTGTGAATTTCGCGCGCTGCCTTTTCAGTGGAATGTGGGGGGGGTTCCGCTAGCGGAACCCCGGGGCTAGACAGGTTTTAAATACTTCTTGTTCTTGTCTAAAAACATAATTCACATTATGAGGAATTGTGTGTAGGCCAGTAACACAACATCTCAATTTAATCAATTTTAATGAGGAATGTAAAATGTTGGACCAATAAGACCAAAAGATTTCATGGAAATTGAATGTAAAGGTTTTTATTACAGTGCAATTAAAAAACAACCTTAAATTCAGCCTCAATTGTTTCTTTGATTTAACGTTCAGCATCAAATCTGACACAATAACTTCTAAATAGATATAAACTGAAAATAGATAATATTGTTATTCTGGTAACTGCACAAAAGATGCAGAGAAATAGATGTTAACACCATTCTGCCATCATGTAGACTTACTTCACTAACTTCCTGTCTTGTATCAGACCACTGTGTCTTCTCTCCTCAGTCATCATTGACTTTTTATATGGACTTAAACTGCCTTCAGTAGGCTAGTTGAACTCAGCAGTTCCTCTATACTGGAACCCATTAAACAGATGCTCTGTGAACTGAACACTCAAAATAAATGGTCTAAAATAAAGAGTAGCCTACATCATCGTATCACCACTATAATAACAGTTAAACACTTTTCCCCCAGCAAATTCTACAAATATTCAGATATTCAAAGAGAACACAATTATAAATGTAACAAAAGTATCAATATAAAATGAATACACAATGACAATACTGTACATAAAAACACTTAATACCCATTGGCTAAATACTTAAAATGCACCTATTTTATTGACTTGTGCTTAAAGACAATCTAGGTTGTTAAGTGGTGGTTACTGGTTCCCTCTACCGACCCTGGCCTGGTTAGAGCACACTGTCCCAGCCAGGGAGTTCTGTGGAGAGAACACAGAGAAAGGAACAGTTGTCAGGACCGACACTTCAGAAGAATAATGTTACAGTTACAGTTGGTTACACAACACAGTATTCATTCAATTCTTCCTTAAACACACATTATAGATGGGTTTTAAAAGTTGAGTCTAACATTCCCACCAGTCCCTGTGAAAGGTCTGTCATGTCAAACCCACTGGGGAGTCTAGATGTTCTCCTCCTCCTGGAAGACAAGAATAAAGGTCTTTTGACATCATTTAGGTGTTCATATACAAAAGCACAATCAGCATGATAAATATGTTTAAATTGAGGATGGGAATATCTTTTTACCATGCTAAGAATACGACCAGGCTGAAAAGGAAAAGCAACCCCAAGGTTTTTCCTACAATCTCAAAAACCTTTGGGTTAACAGGCTCTTCTTGTCCTGTAAATAAAACACATATTATGGTCATCTGTTCCTAAAAGAGGAAACATTTTGCACATTGTCTAACATTACAAATTACACATATACTGTAGACGTACAGATGTAAGATCTTAATTCAGCCAGTATTGTTGCAGCGAAATAATCCTGCAGTAAAAGGATTTGAACGTTTCCTCCGTAATGTTGTTCCATTGGTGGTGAGGCTATTAGCTGGACAAAATAAGGATACATGAAAAGTGCAACAATATTAATATAACCACGTTTTAGTGCAGGTTTTTGGTGAATATATGCAAATCACAAAGCTTATCTGTGATTCCCACAATGCAATAAACTTCTAAGCAACAAAATAGTGATCAAATTAAGATCCTAAAACCGTATCATACCTAGATACATATAGCAGGCATGTAGAAGTATATCTCTTCTACATCTATCTATATCTATAATATTCTTAATGTTGTGCCATATTGAATGTGCCAATGCTTCTACCTTTTATAGCCAGCTGCACTTCCTTTGACTTCCCACAGCCGTGACTATTTCTTGCTTCACAGTAGTATAGTCCTCCATCACTAACAGTCACATTGAGGGTGTAACTCAGTCCAGATGCTACCTGTGTTGGTTTACCCCCACTGATCTTGAACCAGGTGAAGGTTGTCACTGGAGGGTTGGCTGTACTGCTGCAGGTCAGATTAACACAGCTGCCCATTAATACTGGATCAGCTGGACTGATGGAGGCCGAGGTGTCCTTAGGAGAGACTGAGGGAGAGGGGTTCATTTAGAATGTATCTGGATATGGTATATTGAATAGTCTCATCAAAACCACTCTATTACAATCATCAGTGAAAACATGATAGAATGATCTATTCTACAGGAACCGGTGACTAAATCTTACATGAAACATTAAGCATCATGTTATGTTCAGCTGTCTTGTTGCTTGACCCTACTGGGTAGACTGCAGTACAAGTGATGTTCTGCTCATGATGAAGGTATGACGGAGTGAAGGTCACCGTGGAGAGAACTGATTTGGTTTGGTCTGGATTCTCCTGCAGTTGGTTCTCATGTGTAAACTGTGTTGGGAGAGTCCATGTCAGCTCAGGGGGGTGTTCAGGACAGGGAGTGACAGCAGAGCAGTTCAAACTGACAGGGGTCCCTTCCTTCACCTCACCTGAGACAGTAATGATGGGACTGGAAGGCAAATCTGTAATACATTGCAGATAAATATATTTTACACTAAAAGTTAAACTGTACACTTGTTCTTATCTTTGATGAAAGGAAAATAAACTGGGAAAAATAGTTGGTAAACAGTTAAATTGTCTCTTACCTCTGACACCTATATAAACAGACTTTTCAATGTCTGTTGCAAGGAATGGTTGTCTCTCAATCCTGAAGAAGTATTTATTAGTGTAACTGGTGGTTACGTTGAAGAAGACTGTGGTGCAGTTCTTCTGGGACATGTTTCCAGTTATCTTCCCTTGATATCTGTTGACCGTCTCACTACTGTTAAATATCACACTGTCCGGACACACATCAAAGTATGGGCTATCTTTAATCCACACTCCAGAGGTTTGTATTGTGCTGTTAAATGTATCCTTATTTTGGCCAGGAATATTAAATGAACATGGGATTTGCACACAGGATCCAGTCAGCACATCCAGTCTATCTGGCATTGTGGTGATCAAACCTCGTTGACCAAAACAGGCCAAAACACCTGCAACATAAAAGACAACATCAGGGAGGTTCTGATATATTTTCAGATCAGTCCAATGATATGTATTAACCCTAGATGACTGACAGGTGCCGCTGTTTGGAAGAAACTGCACAGCCATCTTGTTACTCCTCCTCCCTTGTAAAAGAAGATGTTGGAAGCTATAAAAATGCATTTATTAATGTCTACATCCATTTTGACAAGTATATTCTATTACAGACACCTTAATGCAAACTTTTAAATTATATTTTGTAAAACTGCAACACTTCCTTCAACAGAGAGACCCTAGCCTTTCTCCAGCCAATGATCGCATCTTGCGTCTCACTGAACTGGTATTATCCAATAACTACTTAATCTTTGAGTCAGACTTTTTCCTTGAAATTCGGGGGGGGGGGTAGCCATGGTCTCCCCCTTTGACCCTACCTATGTGAACCTGTATGTGGAACAATTTGAGGAACCAATCATTTACACAACAGAGACACACCGCCTACTTTCTAAAATCATCTCATGGAAGAGATACATAGATGATGTCTATGTGCTCTGGGAAGGAAGTCAGCAGGAACTAAATTAATTCCAAACTCTGCTAAACGAGAGCTCTGAATATCTCAAATTCACCATGCAGACTGTTCAGAGAAAAATAAACTACCTGGACTTATGGATCATCAAAGAGAATGATGTTTTACATACAGACTTGTACACACAGCCAACAGACCTCAATACCCTGCTACGTGGGGATAGTATGCATCCCCTTCCCCTCAGGAATGGTCTACCATATAGCCAGTTATAAAGGATTAAACAAGTCTTTTGCACTAAGTACACCAAGTGTTCAGAGAAAATGAAAGCAATCCTGAAGAAGCACTGGCATATTCTGCAATCAGACAAAATTGCACACCTCTTCAATGAACCCCCACTGGTGGTCTATGAGTGTGGTCGCAATATTGCGGATAGCTTAGTGAGATCTGACCTGCCCCCTGAGCCCACTCAGACACTCTTGACACCCATTCCAAATGGGAACTACAAATGTGGCTCTAGCGCACAGTGCAATAGCACTACAAAAACATTATTCTTCAGATAGCCTCATACAGGTGGAAAAATCCCTGTTAGGGGTATCATCTCTTGCAAGACAAAGGGAGTAATCTATCTCATCACATGTTCATGTGGAAAAGCCAACGTAGGACAAACGAAAAGACAATTAAAACAATGCAGAGCTGAACACCGCAGCTCAATCAGGTGTAAGAACACTGATTATCCAATAGCAGCTCACTTTGTTGAAGCAACACAGGTTGATCCCATCTCCTCCCTCAAATACACAGGTATTGATCCTGTTGCTCTACCAAGGAGAGGAGGTAACATGGAGATCCTACTACTACAGAGGGAAGCCTACTGGATTTCCTATTGAAAAACATTGACCCCTAGTGGTCAGAATATTGACTTTGATCTCAGGCCCTTCTTAAGAACAATTACTGTTTTATGAAGAAGTCTTATAAATGAATATATTCTTTCTACAGCTTATCAGCGTACAGCCAATATGTTCCCCCTGTTGATGAAGCTTATTTAATAATGGGAATTGATGGAAATGTATGTAAAAATGTATCACTAGCCACTTTAAACAATGCCACTTAATATAATGTTTACATACCCTACATTACTCATCTCATATGTATATATATATACTGTACTCTAACTCTATATCATCTTGCCATCTTTATGTAATACATGTATCACTAGCCACTTTAAACTATGCCACTTTATGTTTATATACCCTACATTACTCATCTCATATGTATATACTGTACTCTATACCATCTACTGCATCTTGCCTATGCCGTTCTGTACCATCACTCATTCATATATCTTTATGAACATATTCTTTATCCCTTTACACTTGTGTGTATAAGGTAGTAGTTGTGGAATTGTTAGGTTAGATTACTCGTTGGTTATTACTGCATTGTCGGAACTAGAAGCACAAGCATTTCGCTACACTCGCGTGTATGTGACAAATAAAATTTGATTTGATTTAATATGCATTATGGATGAACCAAAATATTACTTGTAACACCATTTTATGAAATTGGAAACAATAAATATATGTGAAATTAAATTAAACACTAATGTATGTTGATGCTAATTGTATGCTAATGTTAATGATAACAATAGCCTAATATATTCAATATGCTGTAAAGTATTGTCTATTAACAGTTTCACTCAATTCATTCAAATTAAACTCGTAATTATGACACACCCCCCACTATTGTCATTGGATGCACTATTTGCACTGTATATCTACATAACCTTGGTTCAAGCATTCATGACTTTACCCTGAAGAAGGCACAGTGATGCCGAAACGTTGGTGTTTTCCCCAATAAATTACTGGGAGTTTATATATATAGAGTGTGCAACTCTCTTTGTTTTTATAGCTTACAGTGTATTCACCGTTAGTCAGCACCTCTACAATAAGTCATTTTCTCTGGGTGTGCTCCAGCTCATGCTTTTTATATGACCTGAACATAACAAATAAAACAATTAACATGTAAAGATTTTAAAGTATTTTCATTATGTAGTACTAACTTTACTGTCCCATCTACAACATAATACTTAAATACATGTAATTTTGTCCTTGAAACATTTGATTGAAATACTGTAGAATTCCATTAATTCTTATGGAGGACTGCTTCTTCTGGGGAGTGCCATATATAGAGACCGGTGGATTTAAAGTCTCTCATTGGCCGTTACATAGCATCAGCGATCCAGGGTTTATACACATCAACGGTACAGTCTCTACTAATAATAATAATATAGACTTATTTCAATGAACATGTGGGTGTTGCATAACTTTGTTTAAGTAATAAATGAAATAAGTATGTAATTGTTGTGTTATTTGTTCACTCAGGTTCCATTTATCCGATATCAGCTTTTGATTGAATATCTGATAACATTCAGTATCAAAAATACCAGAAATACTTTTTCACAGGACTGTTTGAATCCAGACTATTAAACTGCACTAATCAGGAATTAACCTCACACTTTTCTACACAATTAAATGGAATGAATACAGCACATCCCATAAAATATAATGACTTGTGGTTATTCCTTTATGTCTGACTCATAACTAGTTGTTGTTGTGTGGAAGACTCACCTGACATAAAGAGGACAATGAGAAAAAACATGTTCTCAGGACAAGCCATGTGAGAACTCACACACTACTGATCACCTGAAACAGTACAAACATTCACTTACTGGTAGAGTAGCTTAACTCACACAACACATTGCATTGAACCATCTCCATATCAAATACACTATGTCCTTCAGTTGTGAAGATAATACATGAACAAACAGCAGTACTTTAGAACATATTGAATCTCATTACTCATAATTCATTTCCTTTAATTTATTTTGAACATTCAAATTAAGAGAAAATATATTGAAGAAGTCGATACTTGCCTTAGACGGTAACGTAAACTGTCTACAGTAGAGACTGTCACACCCGTAGTGTGGTCTGACAAACTAAAGTGCTGAAATTCATGTGGCATATCTCACATCTCATCAGTGACGTACTTCCTAATAAGTGTGTGCGAAATTATGTTCAAACAATACTTCAGTATTTAATGTCCCTTTCTCGGGGTAGGACAGGTCAGCAGCATTTTGAAACGGGCCCCCAAATCGCTAAGCCCGCCCCCGACACATTGTTAAATAAAACAAATGAAACTTTCGGCATTATAACATCTCCCTCTCCTCTATCTCCCAGCCTGAATGGGAATATCTGTGGGATTTAAACATATAGTTAATTCATGAACCAAAATCCACTATTCATTTATTCAAGAGTTAAATTGGTTAAATTCGAGTTTGATACAAAACATATGGTTGTCACATTATGTTTCAACATGAAAAACAGACTTGGTATGAAACAGAGTAACTGTAAATGTATCTGACTGATTCTCACACACCACTCAACTTCTCCTACACCAACTTCCTCTTTGAAGTCTATTTGCCAAGAAGAGCCTGGTGGGCTGGAAGCCACAGAGACACTCTTTTCACTCCACTTGGATACGGAATTGACTTTTTTGTAGCAGTTTATGAGAATTTATGCAGCAGGTTAGGAGAATTATCATAGCATGTTAAGAGCGTGGGGTTAAGGTCAGGTAAAATAGTTAGGTTTAGGGAAAATGCTCTCCTAACCAGGGTTGGATGACTGCAGTTGGGACCCTGAGTTTACTTTCCTGGATTTCAAAACGTTCTGCCATGGTGCAGAGATAATTATTTTTTATATTTTTGGTGTTTTATAGCACCTCATGCTTGTGTTCACATTTTGCCATGAGGCTGATATAAAAGGTTGCAGTTTTAAAGCTAATTTTCATGCAGTTCTACACATTTTTCTATCATATGCTATCTGGGGCCGTTCAGTAATCCGGCCCTGCTGCTAACCTGCTTCCATAATCGCTTCTTATTGAAGTGCCGTGAAAAGAATGTCCCGGGTGACACAGGAGGGAGCCAGCCACCTGCAGGTCCTGGGGGGCAAGGAGGACATGGGTGCCCTCTTCGGTGGTCAAGTCTAGATGGGATTTTGTCAAAATGATGTTAAAAGTATAATTATTACAGCATTTTAGCTAATCCTAACCCTTTTTCGTACTTTCATTTAATTTTCATAACCTGCTATGTTAATTCTCCTAACCTGCTGCAAAAAGTCTCCCAATGTAACGGTCGTCATATTTTTCCTCCTCCTCGAATGAGGAGAGGCGAGAAGGATTGGACCAAAATGCAGCGTAGGTGGAATAGATGATGATTTTAATAATAATAACAAAGACGAAAATATACTTGAACAAACTACAAAACAATAAACGAAGTCAACAGACCTGAACAAACGAACTTACATAACACGAAGAACGCACGAACAGGAACAGACTAACCAAACGAACGAAAACGAAACAGTCCCGTGTGGTGCGACAGACACAGACACAGGAAAAATCACCCACCAACAAACAGTGAGAACAGCCTACCTTAATATGGTTCTCAATCAGAGGAAACGTCAAACACCTGCCTCTAATTGAGAACCATATCAGGCAACACATTTAACCCAACATAGAAACACATAACATAGAATGCCCACCCCAACTCACGCCCTGACCTACAGAATCACCCACCAACCAAGGACCAGCGATCGCAGGATTCATGGACATGGGAGGAAATATTGGACGGAAAAGGTCCATGGGCACAACCTGGAGAATATCGCCGCCCTCGTGAAGAGCTGGAGACAGCTAAAGCCGAGAGGCGGTGGTATGAGGAGGCGAGGCTGGAAACCTGTGAGTCAAGCCCAAACATTTCTTGGGGGGGGGGTTAAAAGGGAGTGTGGCGAAGTCAGGTAGGAGACCTGCGCCAACTCCCCGAGCTTACCGTGGAGAGCGAGAGTACGGGCAGACACCGTGTTATGCGGTAGAGCGCACGGTGTCTCCTGTACGTGTGCATAGCCCGGTGTGGGTTATTCCACCTCCCCGCACTGGCAGGGCTAGATTGAGTATTGAGCCGGATGTCATGAAGCCGGCCCAACGCATCTGGCCACCAGTGCGTCTCCTCGGGCCGGCATACATGGCACCAGCCTTACGGATGGTGTCCCCGGTTCGCATACACAGCCCAGTGCGGGTTATTCCACCTCCCCGCACTGGTCGGGCGACGGGGAGCATACAACCAGGTAAGGTTGGGCAGGCTCAGTGCTCAAGGGAGCCAGTACGCCTGCATGGTCCGGTATATCCGGCGCCACGTCCCCGCCCCAGCCCAGTACCACCAGTGCCGGCACCACGCACCAAGCCTCCTGTGCGTCTCCAGAGCCCTGTTCCTCCTCCACGCACTAGCCCTATGGTGCGTGTCTCCTGCCCATTACCACCAGTGCCTACACCACGCACTAAGCCTCCTGTGCGCCACCAGAGTCCTGTGCGTCCTGTTGCTGCTCCCCGCACTAGCCTGAAGGTGCGTGTCCTTAGCCCGGTACCTCCAGTTCCAGCACCACGCACCAGGCCTACAGTGCGCCTCAGCCGGCCAGAGTCTGCCGTCTGCCCAACGGCGCCTGAACTGCCCGTCTGCCCAACGGCGCCTGAACTGCCCGTCTGCCCAACGCCGTCTGAGCTGTCCTTCTGCCAATCGCCGCATGAACTGCCTGTCTGTACTGAGCCTGCAAAGCCGCCCGTCTGTACTGAGCCTGCAAAGCCGCCCGTCTGTCATGAGCCTTCAGAGCCATCTGCCAGACAGGAGCCGTTAGAGCCGTCCGCCAGACAGGAGCCGCTAGAGCCGTCCGCCAGACAGGAGCCGCTAGAGCCTTCCGCCAGACAGGAGCAGCCAGAGCCTTCCGCCAGCCATGAGCAGCCAGAGCCGCCAGCCAGCCATGAGCAGCCAGAGCTGCCAGCCAGCCATGAGCAGCCAGAGCCGCCAGCCAGCCATGAGCAGCCAGAGCCGCCAGCCAGCCATGAGCAGCAAGAGCCGCCAGCCAGCCATGAGCAGCAAGAGCCGCCAGCCAGCCATGAGCAGCAAGAGCCGCCAGCCAGCCATGAGCAGCAAGAGCCGCCAGCCAGCCATGAGCAGCCAGAGCCGCCAGCCAGCCATGAGCAGCCAGAGCCGCCAGCCAGCCATGAGCAGCCAGAGCCGCCAGCCAGCCATGAGCAGCCAGAGCCGCCAGCCAGCCAGGAGCAGCCAGAGCCAGCCAGCCAGGATCCGCCAGAACCAGCCAGCCAGGATCCGCCAGAGCCAGCCAGCCAGGATCCGCCAGAGCCAGCCAGCCAGGATCCGCCAGCCAGCCAGGATCCGCCAGCCAGGATCCGCCAGAGCCAGCCAGCCAGGATCCGCCAGAGCCAGCCAGCCAGGATCCGCCAGCCAGTCCGGTGCTGCCCCTCAGTCCGGTGCTGCCCCTCAGTCCGGAGCTGCCCCTCAGTCCGGTGTTGCCCCTCATTCCGGTGTTGCCCCTCATTCCGGTGTTGCCCCTCAGTCCGGTGCTGACCCTTAGTCCGGTGCTGCCCCTTAATCCAGTGGGGTTAATTTGGAGGGTGGCCATTTGGAGGAAGATACAGAAGCGGGGTTTGACTATGGTGGGGTGGGGACCACGTCCGGAGCCGAAGCCGCCACCGTGGACAGATGCCCACCCAGACCCTCCCCTAGACTTTAGGTGGTGCGCCCGGAGTTCGCACCTTGAGGGGGGTGTTCTGTCACGTTCCTGACCTGTTTTCCTTGTTTTTGTATGTGTTTAGTTGGTCAGGGCGTGAGTTGGGGTGGGCATTCTATGTTATGTGTTTCTATGTTGGGTTAAATGTGTTGCCTGATATGGTTCTCAATTAGAGGCAGGTGTTTGACGTTTCCTCTGATTGAGAACCATATTAAGGTAGGCTGTTCTCACTGTTTGTTTGTGGGTGATTGTTGCTGTGTCTGTGTTTGTTACACCACACGGTACTGTCTCGTCTCGTTCGTTCGTTCTTTCCTGTTCGTGCGTTCATTGTTTTTTATGTTCACAAGTTCAGGTCTGTTTAACGTCGTTTGTTGTTTTGTAGTTTATTCAAGTGTTCTTCGTGTTTCGTCTTCATTTAATAAATCATTATGTCTACATACCTCGCTGCGTGTTGGTCCGATCCATGCTCCTCCTCGTCTGAGGAGGAGAACGAATATGACAGCCGTTACACCCAAACTTGCTAGAAAACTAAATGTTGACAAAAGCTGTATCCCTTCTAGACAAAACCCTCAACCTTCCTGAAGGCCTTCTGGGAGAAGGAGACCCAGGAGCTGAGGGCGTACTTTACCCAGCAGGTGGGAGCCGACCTCCCCCAACAGGTGGTCTCCCAGGCGTCAATGAGAATGTGTGTGTGATGTTTTTATAAATCGAGTTAAACCATAAACGTTGAATAGAACAAGTGTAGACCTTAATGTGAAATGCTTACTGACAAACCCTTAACCAACAGTGTAACTCAAGAAAGAGTTAAGAAAATGTTTACTATATTAACTAAGGTAAAACATTATAAAAAGAAACACAATAAATTAACAATGACAAGGCTATATACATGGAGTACCGGTACCGAGTCAATGTGCGGGGGTACAGGTTAGTCGAGGTAATTTGTACATGGAGGTAGGGGTGTAGTGACCATGAATAGATAATAAACAGCGAGAAGCAGCAGTAGACAAAACAAATGGAGGTGGGGAGGGTCAATGCAAATAGTCCATTGGCCATTTCATTAATTGTTCAGCAGTCTTAGGGCTTGGGGGTAGAAGCTGTTAACGAGCATTTTGGTTCTAGACTTGGCGCTCCGGTACCGCTTGCCGTGCGGTAGCAGAGAGAACAGTCTATGACTTGAGTGACTGAAGTCTCTGACAATTGTTTGGGCATTTTTGACCTAGTATATAGGTCCTGGATGGCAGGTTGCTTGGCCCCAGTGATGTACTGGGCTGTACGTATTACCATCTGTAGCGCCTTACGGTCAGATGCCGAGCAGTTGCTATACCAGTCAGTGATGCAACTCGTCAAGATGCTCTCGATGGTGCTGCTGTATAGCCTTTTGAGGATCTCGGGACCCATGCCAAATCATAGGGTTGTCACATAATTTTTTCAACATGAAAAACAGAGTTGGTATGAAACAGAGTAAGTGTAATTGTATCTGACTGATTCTCACACACACCACTCAACTTCTCCTGCACCAACTTCCTCTTTTTCTTGCTTAAACTATATTGAAAAAACATCCATTACGATGATATGGTCACATGTATCAAATAAAATCCGAGCCGGAGATAGTTGTCGTCCATAACGGCAGCTAAACAGAAGGCAATCCCACTGTCCAACTGGCGCTGCCAAGAGTACCGGAAATGAGGTACACGTCATACAAAGAGCTTGTATTCCAATTCAGATGAAGATAAACACGAAATTTCTTCTCTCACAGCCTCTTGACATCCAGAGGAAGATCTATGAAGTGTACGTAGACTCTTACGTATCATGCCCATGTATAGGCAGGAAGTTGAACAGAGCATCGATTTCAGACATTCCACTTCCTGGTCAGGAAATGTGCTGCAGAACGAGTTCTGTTTCACTCAGAGAAATAATTCAAACGGTTTTAGAAACTAGAGAGTGTTTTCTATCCAATAGTAATAATAATATGCATATTGTACGAGCAATAATTGAGTACGAGGCCGTTTGAAATGGGCATATTTTACCTGGCTACTCAATACTGCCCCTTGCAGCCATAAGAAGTTAACCAAGGGTGGCAACACAAGGTTTCTGTGGGGAAGAGAAGCTGAGACGGCCTTCCAAGGACTCAAGCAGCGCATTCTCTCTGCTCCCATCCTGACACTACCGACGGCGGATGAACCTTTTGTGGTGGAGGTAGACGCATCAGAGGTTGGTGTTGGAGCTGTCCTGTCTCAGAGGGGTGAAGACAAGAGGCTTCATCCTTGCGCCTTCTTCTCTCACCGGCTTACCCCGGCCGAGAGGAATTACGATGTGGGGGATCGTGAACTCCTAGCGGTTAAGATGGCATTGAAGGAATGGAGACACTGGCTCGAGGGGGCTTCTCAACCGTTTCAAGTGCTTACGGACCACAAAAATCTGGAGTATATCCAGCAGGCGAAGCGGTTGAACTCCAGACAAGCTCGATGGTCTCTTTTCTTCAGCCGATTCCAGTTTATCCTCACCTATAGACCCGGGTCGAAGAATCTCAAACCGGACGCCTTGTCACGAGTCTACTCTCCTGCCATTCGAGAAAATACTGACATGACTGTCCTTCCTGCCGCTAAGATCGTGGCTCCGATCTCGTGGCAAGTTGAGGATACCGTGAAACAAGCTCAAGCTATCGAACCGGGTCCTAAAGGAGGTCCTGCCAATCGGTTGTTTGTTCCCAAGGCAGCAAGGTCCCAAGTCCTTCTGTGGGGGCACTCCTCTCGCCTCACCTGTCACCCGGGCGTAGGTCGCACCTTGGAGTTCATCCAACGTAAGTTCTGGTGGCCCACCATAAAAGAAGACATTGCCACTTTCGTCAAGGCCTGTCTCGTGTGCTGCCAGGGCAAATCTTCTCACCTCCGCCCTCAAGGACTCCTTCACCCTTTATCTATTCCCCACCGACCCTGGTCCCATATCTCGTTGGACTTTATTACTGGCCTTCCTCCGTCCCATGGTAATACTGCTATCCTAGTCATTATCGACAGGTTTTCTAAGGCGGCCAGGTTTGTTCCCTTGACCAAATTACCTTCTGCCAAGGAAACGGCTGAGTTGGTGATTAACCATGTGTTCCGAGTCTTTGGCATTCCGCAAGATATGGTTTCCGACAGAGGTCCCCAGTTCGCCTCTAGGTTTTGGAAGGCCTTCTGCCAACTCATAGGGGCCACGGCCAGTCTTTCTTCAGGGTACCATCCGGAGTCCAACGGCCAAACTGAGAGGATGAATCAAGAGCTGGAAACTACCCTCAGATGTATGGTCTCCAACAACCCGTCCACATGGTCATCCTTCATTGTTTGGGCCGAGTACGCGCACAACACCTTGTGCTCCTCCTCCACTGGTATGTCCCCGCACGAGTGTCAGTTTGGCTATGCTCCGCTATTGTTCCCGGACCAGGAGGCAGAAGTCAGAGTGCCTTCAGCCTCGAGGTTCATCAGACGCTGTCTTCTGCGTTCCTCACAGCAGTACCAACGACAAGCCAACAGACGTCGCCGTCCCGGTCCTACCCTGTACCCCGGCCAGAGAGTATGGCTCTCAACTAAGAACTTACCGCTACGGGTGAAGTCTCGCAAGCTGTCCCAGAGATTCATCGGTCCCTTTAAGGTTGCCAGGAGAGTGAATCCCGTTACTTTTCGCCTGCACTTACCCAGATCCCTTAAGATTAATCCCACGTTTCACATTTCTTTATTAAAACCTGTTATTTTTTCTCCCCTTATCCCGGCAGGCAGACCTCCCCCTCCGCCCCGTGTCATCGGAGGCCAGTCGGCTTATACCGTCCATCGGATACTGGATTCCCGCCGGGTGCAGCGGTCCTGGCAGTATCTGGTGGACTGGGAAGGCTACGGTCCCGAGGAGCGCTCCTGGGTTCCTGCCAAAGATATACTGGACCCTGACCTCATTCGTCAGTTCAGGGCCCTCCACCCTGAGAAGGCTGGTAGGAACGTCAGGAGCCGTTCCTAGGAGGGGGATTCTGTCAGGATTTGGCCAGGATTGTTCAGGTTTTGGTCACTAGATGCCCCCATTGTGCCTTTTTTGAACCTTTTGTTTTTTCCTTGTTCTGATTATTGTTTGCACCTGTGTGTCGTTTCCTTGTTGGTATTTAAACCCTGTGTGTTCCTCAGTTCTTTGCTCAGTGTTTGTATGTTAGCACCCAGCCCCAGCCCAAGCCTTGCTGTGAACATATATTTCTCTTATTGGATTTTCCAAAGGTTCTCTGGTTTAGTTCTTGTGTATTTTTGATTAGTCTTTTGAGGTTTGTTTTTTCCCTGCTGTTTTTACCACTTGGTGGATTTTCTTTGTATTTTGGAGGATATCCATTTTTTGCCTCTTGGCTTTATTTTGGACGTTGTGGATTTATATTCTTTGCCTGAAGATCTTGTTCTTTTATTAAACCACCATCTCTAGTACTGCTGAGTCTGCCTCATCTTCTGGGTTCTGCCGACTATTAGTGACTGTTTCTCACACCGGGTCCTGACACTAGAGAGTTGAAAACAGCAGGTCTGGGACAGGTAGCACGTCCGGTGGACAGGTCAGGGTTCCATAGCCGCTGGCAGAACAGTTGAAACTGGAACAGCAGCAAGGCCAGGTGGACTGGGGAGTCAAGGAGTCATCATGCCTGGTAGTCCTGACGCATGGTCCTAGGGCTCAGGTCCTCCGAGAGAGAGAAAGAAAGAGAGAAGGAGAGAATTAGAGAGAGCATACTTAAATTCACACAGGACACCGGATAAGACAGGAGAAGTACTCCAGATATAACCAACTGACCCTAGCCCCCCGACACATAAACTACTGCAGCATAAATACTGGAGGCTGAGACAGGAGGGGTCAGGAGACACTGTGGCCCCATCCGATGATACCCCCGGACAGGGCCAAACAGGAAGGATATAACCCCACCCACTTTGCCAAAGCACAGCCCCCACACCACTAGAGGGATATCTTCAACCACCAACTTACCATCCTGAGACAAGGCCGAGTATAGCCCACAAAGATCTCCACCACAGCACAAACCAAGGGGGGGGCGCCAACCCAGACAGGAAGATCACGTCAGTAACTCAACCTACTCAAGTGACGCACCCCTCCTAGGGACGGCATGAAAGAGCACCAGTAAGCCAGTGACTCAGCGCCTGTAATAGGGTTAGAGGCAGAGAATCCCAGTGGAGAGAGGGGAACCGGCCAGGCAGAGACAGCAAGGGCGGTTCGTTGCTCCAGAGCCTTTCCGTTCACCTTCACACTCCTGGGCCAGACTACACTCAATCATATGACCTACTGAAGAGATAAGTCTTCAGTAAAGATTTAAAGGTTGAGACCGAGTCTGCGTCTCTCACATGGGTAGGCAGACTATTCCATAAAAATGGAGATCTATAGGAGAAAGCCCTGCCTCTGTAACGGTATTCCTCCTCCTCTACAACCGAAGAGGAGGAGTAGTGATTGAACCAAGGCGCAGCGGGTTGTGATGACATAATTTTAATAAAACAAGACGGGAAAAACACGAAACGAAACCACTTGAAATAATTAACAAAATAACAAAACAAATGTAGACAAACCTGAACTATACGAACTTACATATAACACTAAGAACGCACAAACAGGGAAAATAGACTACACAAAAGGAACGATGTACAAACAAACCGAACAGTCCCGTATGGTGCGACAAACACTGAAACAGGAGACAACCACCCACAACGAACACTGTGAAACAACCTACCTAAATATGACTCTCAATTAGAGGAAACGCCAAACACCTGCCTCTAATTGAGAGCCATACCAGGCAACCCTTAAACCAACATAGAAACAGAAAACATAGAATGCCCACCCAAACTCACGTCCTGACCAACTAACACATACAACAAACTAACAGAAATAGGTCAGGAACGTGACATAACCCCCCCCTTAAGGTGCGAACTCCGGGCGCACCAGCACAAAGTTTAGGGGAGGGTCTGGGTGGGCATCTGACCACGGTGGTGGCTCAGGCTCAGGACGAGGTCCCCACCCCACCATAGTCAATCCCAGCTTGCTAATCCCCCTCAGAATGACCACCCCTCTCTTCCACCCACCTAATATAGGCAACACAAAATAAAGGGACAGCTCCGGGACAAGGTAGCTCAGGACATAGAGGTAGGTGAGAATAGAGAGGTAGATAGAGAGGTAGCTCAGGATAGAGGGGCAACTCCGGACTGAAAGGCAGCTCCGGACAGAGAGACAGCTCTGGACTGAGGGGCAGTTCTGGATTAATGGCCGCTCTGGGCTGAGGGGCAGCTCATGACTGGCTGACGGCTCTGGACGCTCATGGCTGGCTGACGGCTCTGGACGCTCATGGCTGGCTGACGGCTCTGGACGCTCATGGCTGGCTGACGGCTCTGGACGCTCATGGCTGGCTGGCGGCTCTGGCAGATCCTGTCTGGTTGGCGGCTCTGGCAGATCCTGTCTGGTTGGCGGCTCTGGCAGATCCTGTCTGGTTGGCGGCTCTGGCAGATCCTGTCTGGTTGGCGGCTCTGGCAGATCCTGTCTGGTTGGCGGCTCTGGCAGATCCTGACTGACGAATGGCTCTAGCGGCTCCTGACTGACTAACGGCTCTGACGGCTCGGGACAGACGGGCGGCTCTAATGGCTCGGGACAGACGGATGGCTCAGACGGCGCTGGGGAGACGGATGGCTCAGACGGCGCTGGGGAGACGGATGGCTCAGATGGCGCTGAGGAGACGGATGGCTCAGATGGCGCTGCGGAGACGGATGGCTCAGACTGATCCTGTCTAGCGGAAGGCTTTGGCTGCTCCTGTCTGGTGGAAGGCTCTAGCGGCTCCTGTCTGGCGGAAGGCTCTAGCGGCTCCAGTCTGGCGGAAGGCTCTGTAGGCTCATGGCAGACGGGCGGCTTTGCAGGCTCATGGCAGACGGGCGGCTTTGAAGGCTCAATACAGACGAGCAGTTCATGCGGCGCTTGGCAGACGGACAGTTCAGGCGCCGTTGGGCAGACGGCAGACTCTGGCCGGCTGAGACGCACTGTAGGCCTGGTGCGTGGTGCCGGAACTGGAGGCACCGGACTGGAGACACGCACTTCAAGCCTAGTGCGGGGAGCAGGGACAGGGCACACTGGACTCTCAAAGCGTACTATTTGCCTGGTGCGTGGTACCGGCACTGGGGGCACCGGGCTGAGTGCACGCACATCAGGACGAGTACGGGGAGAAGGAACAGTGTGTACAGGGCTCTGGAGACGCACAGGTGGCTTAGTGCGTGGTGCCGGAACTGGAGGCACTGGGCTGGAGACACGCACCATAGAGAGAGTGCGTGGAGGAGGAACAGGGCTCTGGAAACGCACTGGTTCCTCCCGTTACACCGCTGCTTGGTTCTGGTTATTTGGTGGGGTGGGGACCTCGTCCTGAGCCTGAGCCACCACCGTGGTCAGATGCCCACCCAGACCCTCCCCTAAACTTTGTGCTGGTGCGTCCGGAGTTCGCACCTTAAGGGGGGGGTTATGTCACGTTCCTGACCTATTTCTGTTAGTTTGTTGTATGTGTTAGTTGGTCAGGACGTGAGTTTGGGTGGGCATTCTATGTTGTCTGTTTCTATGTTGGTTTAAGGGTTGCCTGGTATGGCTCTTAATTAGAGGCAGGTGTTTGGCGTTCCTCTAATTGAGAGTCATATTTAGGTAGGTTGTTTCACAGTGTTCGTTGTGGGTGGTTGTCTCCTGTGTCAGTGTTTGTCGCACCATACGGGACTGTTCGGTATGTTTGTACATCGTCATTTTTGTGTAGTCTATTTTCCCTGTTCGTGCGTTCTTCGTGTTTTATTGTAAGTTCGTATGTCTAGGTTTGTCTATACATTCGTTTTGTTATTTTGTTAGTTAATTCAGGTCTAGTTCGTTTTCTGTCTTAGTTGTTTGGTCGTGTCTTTATTAAATCATGTCATTTCACAAAGCTGCGCCTTGGTTCAATCACTACTCCTCCTCTTCGGTTGAAGAGGAGGAGGACTACCGTTACAGAACCACCCACCAATCCAGAACCAAGCAGCATAAGTTCGAGCAGTGGAACACGCAACAGGAGAGGCTTAATTATTTGGAGAAATGGACATGGGAGGAAGACCTAGAAGGCAAAGGACCCTGGGCGCAGCCAGGAGAATATCGCCGCCCCAAAGCTGAGCTGGAGGCAGCGAAAGCAGAGAGGCGGCGATATGAGGAGGCAGCAAGGAAGCAAGGCTGGAGACCGGAGAATCAAGCCCAAAACTGCAGATATGAGGGGACGCGTCTGGCACGGAAGCCCGAAAAGCCCGTGAGTACTACCCAAAAATTTCTTGGGGGGGGGGGCTAAGAGGTAGTGGGCCAAGGGCAGGTAGGAGACCTGCGCCCACTTCCCAGGCTAACCGTGGAGAGCGGGAGTACGGGCAGACACCGTGTTACGCAGTTGAGCGCACGGTGTCTCCTGTACGTGTGCATAGCCCAGTGCGGGTTATTCCACCTCCCCGCACTGGTAGGGCTAGATTGGGCATTGAGCCAAATGTCATGAAGCCGGCCCTTCATATCTGGCCACCAGTACGTCTCCTCGGGCCGGCTTACATGGCACCAGCCTTACGCATGGTGTCCCCGGTTCGCCTACATAGCCCGGTGCGGGTTATTCCACCTCCCCGCACTGGTCGGGCGACGGGGAGCATTCAACCAGGTAAGGTTGGGCAGGCTCAATGCTCAAGGGAGCCAGTACGCTTGCACGGTCCGGTATTTCCGGCACTACCTCCCCGCCCCAGCCCAGTAACACCAGTGCCTACACTACGCACCAGGCTTCCAGTGCGTCTCCAGAGCCCTGTTCCTCCTCCACGCACTCTCCCTATGGTGCGTGTCTCCAGCCCAGTGCCTCCAGTTCTGGCACCACGCACTAAGCCACCTGTGCGTCTCCAGAGCCCTGTACACACTGTTCCTTCTCCTCGTACTCGTCCTGATGTGCGTGCCCTCAGCCCGGTGCCACCAGTGCCGGTACCACGCACCAGGCAAATAGTACGTTTTGAGAGTCCAGTGTGCCCTGTCCCTGCTCCCCGCACTAGGCTTGAAGTGCGTGTCTCCAGTCCGGTGCCTCCAGTTCCGGCACCACGCACCAGGCCTTCAGTGCGTCTCAGCCGGCCAGAGTCTGCCGTCTGCCCAACGGCGCCTGAACTGTCCGTCTGCCAAGCGCCGCATGAACTGCCCGTCTGCCATGAGCCTGCAAAGCCGCCCGTCTGCCATGAGCCTACAGAGCCTTCCGCCAGACTGGAGCCGCTAGAGCCTTCCGCCAGACAGGAGCAGCCAAAGCCTTCCGCTAGACAGGATCAGTCTGAGCCATCCGTCTCCGCAGCGCCATCTGAGCCATCCGTCTCCTCAGCGCCATCTGAGCCATCCGTCTCCCCAGCGCCGTCTGAGCCATCCGTCTCCTCAGCGCCATCTGAGCCATCCGTCTCCTCAGCGCCATCTGAGCCATCCGTCTCCCCAGCGCCGTCTGAGCCATCCGTCTGTCCCGAGCCATTAGAGCCGCCCGTCTGTCCCGAGCCGTCAGAGCCGTTAGTCAGTCAGGAGCCGCTAGAGCCATTCGCCAGACAGGATCTGCCAGAGCCGCCAACCAGACAGGATCTGCCAGAGCCGCCAACCAGACAGGATCTGCCAGAGCCGCCAACCAGACAGGATCTGCCAGAGCCGCCAACCAGACAGGATCTGCCAGAGCCGCCAGCGAGCCATGAGCGTCCAGAGCCGCCAGCGAGCCATGAGCGTCCAGAGCCGTCAGCTAGCCATGAGCGTCCAGAGCCGTCAGCCAGCCATGAGCGTCCAGAGCCGTCAGCCAGCCATGAGCGTCCAGAGCTGTCAGCTAGCCATGAGCGTCCAGAGCTGTCAGCGAGCCATGAGCGTCCAGAGCCGTCAGCCAGCCATGAGCGTCCAGAGCCGTCAGCCAGCCATGAGCGTCCAGAGCTGTCAGCTAGCCATGAGCGTCCAGAGCCGTCAGCCAGTCATGAGCTGCCCCTCAGCCCAGAGCGGCCATTAATCCAGAACTGCCCCTCAGTCCAGAGCTGTCTCTCTGTCCGGAGCTGCCTTTCAGTCCGGAGTTGCCCCTCTATCCTGAGCTACCTCTCTATCTACCTCTCTATTCTCACCTACCTCTATGTCCTGAGCTACCTTGTCCCGGAGCTGTACCTTTATTTTGTGTTGCCTATATTAGGTGGGTGGAGGAGAGGGGTGGTCATTCTGAGGGGGATTAGCAAGCTGGGATTGACTATGGTGGGGTGGGGACCTCGTCCTGAGCCTGAGCCACCACCGTGGTCAGATGCCCACCCAGACCCTCCCCTAAACTTTGTGCTGGTGCGTCCGGAGTTCGCACCTTAAGGGGGGGGTTATGTCACGTTCCTGACCTATTTCTGTTAGTTTGTTGTATGTGTTAGTTGGTCAGGACGTGAGTTTGGGTGGGCATTCTATGTTGTCTGTTTCTATGTTGGTTTAAGGGTTGCCTGGTATGGCTCTTAATTAGAGGCAGGTGTTTGGCGTTCCTCTAATTGAGAGTCATATTTAGGTAGGTTGTTTCACAGTGTTCGTTGTGGGTGGTTGTCTCCTGTGTCAGTGTTTGTCGCACCATACGGGACTGTTCGGTATGTTTGTACATCGTCATTTTTGTGTAGTCTATTTTTCCCTGTTCGTGCGTTCTTCGTGTTTTATTGTAAGTTCGTATGTCTAGGTTTGTCTACACATTCGTTTTGTTATTTTGTTAGTTAATTCAGGTCTAGTTCGTTTTCTGTCTTAGTTGTTTGGTCGTGTCTTTATTAAATCATGTCATTTCACAAAGCTGCGCCTTGGTTCAATCACTACTCCTCCTCTTCGGTTGAAGAGGAGGAGGACTACCGTTACAGCCTCCAGCTGTTTGCTTAGAAATTCTAGGGACAATTAGGAGGCCTGCGTCTTGTGACCGTAGCGTACATGTAGGTATGTACGGCAGGACCAACTCGGAAAGATAGGTAGGAGCAAGCCCATGTAACGCTTTATAGGTTAACAGTAAAACTTTGAAATCAGCCCTTGCCTTAACAGGAAGCCAGTGTAGGGAAGCTAGCACTGGAGTAATATGATCAAATTTCTTGGTTCTAGTCAGGATTCTAGCAGCCGTATTTAGCACTAACTGAAGTTTATTTAGTGCTTTATCCGGGTAGCCGGAAAGTAGAGCATTGCAGTAGTCTAGCCTAGAAGTAACAAATGCATGGATTAATTTTTCTGCATCATTTTTGGACAGAACATTTCTGATTTTTGCAATGTTACGTAGATGGAAAAAAGCTAAATCACACACAAGTTCCCATTCAGGCCTGGGAGATAGAGGAGAGTTTCCTTTGTTGTATTTAACGATGTATCAGGGGTGGACTTAGTGATTTGGGGGCCCGTTTCAGAATGAGGTTGACTTGTCCTTCCCAGTCCAACCTATTTTGTATAACTCTTTCATTTCTGGCAGTAATGAAATGTAAAGAACATTTAAAGCTGTTGAGTCAGTGGCTGACCCACACAATGTGTTAAGAATCAGTTAGTGGGCAGCTGGGCTCCATTTCATTTGAAACTGGTGAAACATGACTAAGGCCACCTCTGCAATGTTTCAAGTGACTGAAACTAATTGTTCTGAAGTAGAAGGTTCATTAGAAAATGACAATATTCTAAACACTTAAATTAGCATACCATGTTTTCACAACTGATGTTGACACCCAGCACATAGACTATTCAACATCCTGTTAAATAAATACTGTAGTATTCTTTAAAAATCATTTCTCATACAGTTATAAGGAAGTATGTCACTGCTGAGATGTGAGATGTGTCACATGAATATCAGCACTTTAGTTTGTCAGACCTCACTATGTGTGTGACAGTCTCTGCTGTAGACAGTTTACGTTACCGTCTAAGGCAAGTATCGACTTCTTCAGTATATGTTCTGTTAATTTGAATGTTCAAAATAAATTAAAGGAAATTAATTATGAGTAATGAGATTCAATATGTTCTAAAGTACTGCTGTTTGTTCATGTATTATCTTCACAACTGAAGGACATAATGTATTGATATGGAGATGGTTCAATGCAATGTGTTGTGTGAGTTAAGCTACTCTACCAGTAAGTGAATGTTTGTACTGTTTCAGGTGATCAGTAGTGTGTGAGTTCTCACATGGCTTGTCCTGAGAACATGTTTTTTCTCATTGTCCTCTTTATGTCAGGTGAGTCTTCCACACAACAACAACTAGTTATGAATCAGACATAAAGGAATAAGCACAAGTCATTATATTTTATGGGATGTGCTGTATTCATTCCATTTAATTGTGTAGAAAAGTGTGAGGTTAATTCCTGATTAGTGCAGTTTAATAGTCTGGATTCAAACAGTGCTGTGAAAAAGAATTTGCCCCCTTTACATTTTTTCTACTTTTGCATGTTTTTGATAGTGAATGTTATCAGATATTCAATCAAAAGCTGATATTAGATACATGGAACCGGAGTGAACTAACAACATAACAATGACATACTTATTGAATTTATATAATTGCCCCTTACACTCAATAACTGGTTGTGCCTCCTTTAGCTGAAATGACTCCAACCAAACACTTCCTGTAGTTGTTGATCAGTCTCTCACGTTGCTGTGGAGGAATTTTGGCCCATTCTCCCATGCAGAACTGATTTAACTCAGCAACATTTGTGGGTTTTCAAGCATGAACTGTAACAATGTCTCATTTGGCATTAGGTCTGGACTAGGCCATTACAAAACTTTAAATTTGCTGACTTGATTGTGTGTTTTGGAATGGTGACACAACCAGTTATTGAGTGTAAGGGAGCAATTTATTTTTCACACGGGGGAATTGGTTGATGCATAACTTTGTGAATTATATAAATTAATAACTATATTTTTTTTTTGTTATTTGGTAACTCAAGTTCCCTTTATCTAATAGGTTTTGGTTGAAGATCTGATAACATTCAGTATAAAAAAAAATAGAGAACCGGAAAGGGGTAAATACTGTTTCATGTCACTGTACAGTATGTGAAAACGACGTCAGTGTGTAGCTAACAGTATAGTTTCCACCACTGTCCCCATACCGGGCTTAAACCAGTGGTCCTCTGCTCACAAACAAATGTCACCTCACTCCTTGACAACACACCAACCAATTGAAAAATCACCTGTACATTGACATAAGATAATATTATTATTATTGGGAGAGACTGTACCAGTGATGTCAATAAAAAATGCCTGACCGATGATGCTATGTAACGGCCAATGAGAGACTTTAAATCCACCGGTCTCTATATATGGCACTCCCCAGAAGAAGCAGTCCTCCATAAGAATTAATGGAATTCTACAGTATTTCAATCAAATGTTTTAAGGACAAAATTACATGTATTTAAGTATTATGTTGTAGATGGGAACAGAAAAGTAAGTACTCTATAAAGAAAATACTTCAATATCTTTACATGTTTATTTTTTTATTTGTTATGTTCAGGTCATATAAAAAGCATGAGCTGGAGCACACCCAGAGAAAATTACTTATTGTAGAGGTGCTGACTAACGGTGAATACACTGTAAGCTGTAAAAACAAAGAGAGTTGCACACTCTATATATATAAACTCCCAGTCATTTATTGGGGAAAACACCAACGTTTCGGCATCACTATGCCTTCTTCAGGGTAAAGTCATGAATGTTTGAACCAGGTTATGTAGACATACAGTGCATATAGTGCATCCAATGACAATAGTGAGGGGTGTATCATTGTCACGCCCTGACCTTAGAGATCCTTGTTATTCTCTATGTTTGGTTAGGTCAGGGTGTGACTCGGGTGGGAAAGTCTATGTTTTCTTTTTCTTTGTTTTTTGCCGAGTGTGGTTCCCAATAAGAGGCAGCTGTCTATCGTTGTCTCTGATTGGGGATCATAAATAAGTTGTCGTTTTCATTTAGGGTTTTGTGGGATCTTATTTTCTGTTTAGTGTCTGTGCCTGACAGAACTGTATGCTTTAGTTTTTTCGCTGTTGTTATTTTGTTTGAGTGTTTCTTGAATAAACGAATCATGAACACTTACCACGCTGCGCCTTGGTCCACTCTTTCCACTAACGAGAGCCGTAACAGAAGATCCCACCAAAAACGGACCACGCAACGTGGCCAGGATGAGTGGACATGGGAGGAGATCCTGAGGGGAGAAGGACCCAGGATGCGGATTAGAGAGTATCGCCGTTCAAGGGAGCAGATGGAGGCAGAGAGAGCGGAACGGCAACGATACGAGGAATTAGAGCAACGCCGGGAGCCGGAGATGCAGCCTCAAAAAAAATGGGGGGCACACGAGTTGGCGAGCGGAGCGAGCTGAACGAACAGAACTAAGGGGTGAACGAGAACCAACTCTCTGTAAATACAATAAGGAGTTGGTCACGGTTCAAGTGCCACGTTTTCCGGTTCTGCGCACCGTGCCTTCAGTGCGCATCCACAGCCCGGTGCGCTCTGTGCAAGCTCTCCGCAGTTGCCGTGCTAGAGTGGGCATCCAGCCAGGACGGATTGTGCTGGCTCAGCGCTCCTGCTCTCCGGTGCGTCTCTTCGGCCCAGGATATCCTGCGCCAGCTCTACGCATGGTACCCCCAGTTTGCCAGCACAACCCAGTGCGGCCTGTTCCAGCTCCCCGCACTTGCCATGCTACAGGGGGTATTCAGCCAGGACGAGTTGTGCCAGCTCTACGCTCCATACATCCAGTGGGCCTCCACGGTCCAGTATATCCTGCGCCGGCTATACGCATTATGCCTCCAGTGCGCCTTCTTAGCCCAGTGTGTCCTGTGCCAGCTCTCCACACTCACCGAGCTAGAGTGGGTATCCAGCCAGGACGCGTTGTGGCAGATCCACGTACCAGGCTGCCAGTACGTCTCCTCAGTCCGGTGAGACCTGTTCCGGCTCCACGTACGAAGCCTCCAGTGATGATCCATGGTCCGAAGCCTCCAGTGATGATCCATGGCACAAAGCCTCCAGTGATGATCCATGGCCTGGAGCCTGTAGTGATGATCCATGGCACGAAGCCTCCAGTGATAATCCATGACCCGGAGCCTCCAGTGATGATCCATGGCCCGGAGCCTCCAGTGATGATCCATGGTTCGGAGCCTCCAGTGACGATCCATGGCCCGGAGCCTGTAGCGACGGTCTCCTGTCCAGAGCCTGCAGCGACGGTCTCCTGTCCAGAGCCTGCAGCGACGGTCCCCTGTCCGGAGCCTGCGGCGGCAGTCCCCGGTCCGGTTCCACAGAAGCGGGGGCTACGTCCCGAACCGGAGCCGCCACCAAGAGTAGATGCCCACCCGGACCCTCCCTTATAGGTTCAAGGGCAGTGTCTCTCTGCTGAAGGAAGTGTTGCAGATCACAAACATTATTTAAAAGTTTGCATTAAGGTGTCTGTAATAGAATATACTTGTCAAAAACGAATGTAGACATTAATAAATGCATTTCTATAGCTTTCAACATTTTTTTTACACTGAAGGAGGAGTCACAAGAGAGGCCCCTGTCTGTCATCTAGGGTTAATACATATCATTGGACTGAACTGAAAATATATCAGAACCTCCCTGATGTTGTCTTTTATGTTGCAGGTGTTTTGGCCTGTTTTGGTCAAAATGGTTTGAACACCACAATGCCAGACAGACTGGATGTACTGACTGGCTCCTGTATGCAAATCCCATGTTCATTTGATATTCTTGACCACAATAAGTACAAATTTAACAGCACAATACCAACCTCTGGTGTGTGGATTAAAGAAAGCCCATACTTTTTTAGGCATCCGGACAATGTGATATTTAACAGTAGTGAGACGGTCAACAGATATCAAGGGAAGATAACTGGAAACATGTCCCAGAAGAACTGCACCACAGTCTTCTTCAATGTAACCACCAATTACACTAATAGATACTTCTTCAGGATTGAGAGTCAACCATTCCGTGCAACAGACACTGGAAAGTCTGTTGATATAGTTGTCAGAGGTAAGAGACTATTTAACTTTTAACCAACTATTTTTCCCAGTTTGTATTCCTTTCATCAAAGATAAGAGTAGAACAATTGGACAGTTTAACTATTTGTGTAAAATATATTTATCTACAATGTATTACAGATTTGCCTTCCAGTCCCATCCTTACTGTCTCAGGTGAGGTGAAGGAAGGGACCTCTGTCAGTTTGATCTGCTCTGCTGTCACTCCCTGTCCTGGACACCCCCCTGAGCTGACATGGACTCTCCCAACACAGTTCACAACTGAGAACCAACTGCAGGAGAATCCAGACCAAACCAAATCAGTTCTCTCCACGGTGACCTTCACTCCGTTGTACCTTCATCATGAGAAGAACATCACTTGTACTGCAGTCTACCCAGTAGGGGCAAGCAACAAGACAGCTGAACATAACATGATGCTTAATGTTTCATGTAAGATTTAGTCACCGGTTCCTGTAGAATAGATCATTCTATCATGTTTTCACTGATGATTGTAATAGAGTGGTTTTGATGAGACTATTCAATATACCATATCCAGATACATTCTAAATTAACCCCTCTCCCTCAGTCTCTCCTAAGAACACCTTGGCCTCCATCAGTCCAGCTGATCCAGTATTAGTGGGCAGCTGTGTTATTCTGACCTGCAGCAGTACAGCCAACCCTCCTGTGACAACCTTCACCTGGTTCCAGATCTGTGGCGGTAAACCAACACAGGTAGCATCTGGACAGAGTTACACCCTCAATGTGACTATTCGTGATGGAGAACATACTACTGTGAAGCAAGAAATAGTCATGGCTGTGGGAAGTCAAGGGAAGTGCAGCTGGCTATTAAAGGTAGAAGCATTGGCACATTCAATATGACACAACATTAAGAATATTATAGATATAGATAAATGTAGAAGAGATATACTTCTACATGCCTGCTATATGTATCTAGGTATGATACGGTTGTAGGATCTTAATTTGATCACTATTTTGTTGCTGAGAAGTTTCTTGCGCTGCGTGAAATACAGATAAGCTTTGTGATTTACATATATTCACCAAAAACCTGCTGTCACGATCGTCATAATAAGCGGACCAAGGCGCAGCGGGATATGAAGACATCTTCTTATTTATTAAAGATGACGAAACACGAAACGAACACTTTTACAAAACAAAACAACAAACGATCGTGAAGCTATAGACGTAAGTGCAAACACAAGCTACAAACGTACAACATAGACAATTACCCACAAACACCTAAAGCCTATGGCTGCCTTAAATATGGCTCCCAATCAGAGACAACAATAAACAGCTGTCTCTGATTGAGAACCAAATCAGGCAACCATAGACTTTCCTAAACACCTACACTGAACACTACCCCATTCCTACTACAAAACCCCCTAAACAATACACACACCCTAAACTAGACAAAACACACAAACATCCCCCATGTCACACCCTGACCTAACTAAACTAATAAAGAAAATCAATATCACAGAGGCCAGGGTGTGACAGTACCCCCCCCCCCAAAGGTGCGGACTCCGGCCGCAAAACCTGACACAGAAGGGGAGGGTCCGGGTGGGCCTTCCTATGGTGGCGGCTCGGGTGCGGGACGTGGACCCCCCTCCACCATAGTCACTAACCGCTTTGGTGGCGCCTTTGGAACGGCGAGTCCCGGACTGAATACCATCCCAGAGGGCGCCACTGGACGGAGGGGCAGCTCCGGACTGAGGGGCAGCTCCGGACTGAGGGGCAGCTCCGGACTGAGGGGCAGCTCCGGACTGAGGGGCAGCTCCGGACTGAGGGGCAGCTCCGGACTGAGGGGCAGCTCCGGACTGAGGGGCAGCTCATGACTGTGGGGCAGCTCATGACTGTGGGGCAGCTCATGACTGTGGGGCAGCTCATGACTGTAGGGCAGCTCATGACTGTAGGGCAGCTCATGACTGTAGGGCAGCTCATGACTGTAAGGCAGCTCATGACTGGAGGGCAGCTCATGACTGGAGGGCAGCTCATGACTGGCCTCTGTGAGCCTTGAGGAGCCGCTAGAGCCTTCCGCCAGACAGGTGGCTCTGGCGGATCCTGGCTGGTAGGTGGCTCTGGCGGATCCTGGCTGACTGACGGCTCTGGCGGATCCTGGCTGGCTGGCTCTGGCGGATCCTGGCTGGCTGGCTCTGGCGGATCCTGGCTGGCTGGCTCTGGCGGATCCTGGCTGGATGGCTCTGGCGGATCCTGGCTGACTGCCGGCTCTGGCGGATCCTGGCTGACTGGCGGCTCTGGCAGATCCTGGCTGACTGACGGCCCTGGCAGGTCATGGCTCGCTGACGGCTCTGGCTGGTCATGGCTCGCTGACGGCTCTGGCTGGTCATGGCTCGCTGACGGCTCTGGCTGGTCATGGCTCGCTGACGGCTCTGGCTGGTCATGGCTCGCTGACGGCTCTGGCTGGTCATGGCTCGCTGACGGCTCTGGCTGGTCATGGCTCGCTGACGGCTCTGGCTGGTCATGGCTCGCTGACGGCTCTGGCTGGTCATGGCTCGCTGACGGCTCTGGCTGGTCATGGCTCGCTGACGGCTCTGGCTGATCCTGTCTGGCGGAAGGCTGTGGCTGATCCTGTCTGGCGGAAGGCTCTGGCTGATCCTGTCTGGCGGAAGGCTCTGGCTGATCCTGTCTGGCGGAAGGCTCTGGCTGATCCTGTCTGGCGGAAGGCTTTGGCTGCTCCTGTCTGGCGGAAGGCTCTAGCGGCTCCTGTCTGGCGGAAGGCTCTAGCGGCTCCTGTCTGGCGGAAGGCTCTAGCGGCTCCTGTCTGGCGGACGGCTCTGAAGGCTCATGGCAGACGGATGGCTTTGCAGGCTCAGTACAGACGGGCAGTTCATGCGGCGCTTGGCAGATGGACAGGTCAGACGGCGTTGGGCAGACGGGCAGTTCAGGCGCCGTTGGGCAGACGGGCAGTTCAGGCGCCGTTGGGCAGACGGGCAGTTCAGACGCCGTTGGGCAGACGGGCAGTTCAGACGCCGTTGGGCAGACGGCAGACTCTGGCCGGCTGAGACGCACTGTAGGCCTGGTGCGTGGTGCCGGAACTGGTGGTTCCGGACTGGAGACACGCACCTCAAGGCTAGTGCGGGGAGCAGGAACAGGGCACACTGAGTTCTCGAGGCGCACTATAGGACTGGTGCGTGGTACCGGGACTGGTGGTACTGGGCTGAGGGCACGCACCTCAGGGCGAGTGCGGGGAGAAGGATCAGTGCGTACAGGGCTCTGGAGATGCACATGAGGCTTGATGCGTGGTGCCGGAACTGGTGGTACCGGGCTGGGGACACGCACCTGAAGGCTAGTGCGGGGAGAAGGAACAGGGCATACTGGACCCTGGAGACGCACATTAGGCCTAGTGCGTGGTGCCGGCACTGGTGGTACCGGGCTGGAGACACGCATCTCAGGACTAGTGCCTGGAGCAGCAACAGGACGATCAGGACTCTGGAGACGCACAGGAGGCTTGGTGCGTGGTGCCGGTACTGGTGGTACCGGACTGGAGACACGCACCTCAAGGCTAGTGCGAGGAGCAGGAACAGGGCATACTGAGTTCTCGAGGCGCACTATAGGACTGGTGCGTGGTACCGGGACTGGTGGTACCGGGCTGAGGGCACGCACCTCAGGGCGAGTGCGGGGAGAAGGATCAGTGCGTACAGGGCTCTGGAGACGCACATGAGGCTTGATGCGTGGTGCCGGAACTGGTGGTACCGGGCTGGGGACACGCACCTGAAGGCTAGTGCGGGGAGAAGGAACAGGGCATACTGGACCCTGGAGACGCACATTAGGCCTAGTGCGTGGTGCCGGCACTGGTGGTACCGGGCTGGAGACACGCATCTCAGGACTAGTGCGTGGAGCAGCAACAGGACGCACAGGACTCTGGAGACGCACAGGAGGCTTGGTGCGTGGTGCCGGTACTGGTGGTAATGGGCTGGAGACACGCACCATAGGGCTAGTGCGTGGAGGAGGAACAGTGCGTACAGGGCTCTGAAGACGCATATTAGACCTAGTGCGTGGTGCCGGAACTGGTGTTACCGGGCTGGGGACACGCATCTCAGGATGAAGCAGGAACAGGACACACCGGGTTGTAAAGGTGCGGACTCCGGCCGCAAAACCTGACACAGAAGGGGAGGGTCCGGGTGGGCCTTCCTATGGTGGCGGCTCGGGTGCGGGACGTGGACCCCCCTCCACCATAGTCACTAACCGCTTTGGTGGCGCCTTTGGAACGGCGAGTCCCGGACTGAATACCATCCCAGAGGGCGCCACTGGACGGAGGGGCAGCTCCGGACTGAGGGGCAGCTCCGGACTGAGGGGCAGCTCCGGACTGAGGGGCAGCTCCGGACTGAGGGGCAGCTCCGGACTGAGGGGCAGCTCATGACTGTGGGGCAGCTCATGACTGTGGGGCAGCTCATGACTGTGGGGCAGCTCATGACTGTAGGGCAGCTCATGACTGTAGGGCAGCTCATGACTGTAGGGCAGCTCATGACTGTAAGGCAGCTCATGACTGGAGGGCAGCTCATGACTGGAGGGCAGCTCATGACTGGCCTCTGTGAGCCTTGAGGAGCCGCTAGAGCCTTCCGCCAGACAGGTGGCTCTGGCGGATCCTGGCTGGTAGGTGGCTCTGGCGGATCCTGGCTGACTGACGGCTCTGGCGGATCCTGGCTGGCTGGCTCTGGCGGATCCTGGCTGGCTGGCTCTGGCGGATCCTGGCTGGCTGGCTCTGGCGGATCCTGGCTGGCTGGCTCTGGCGGATCCTGGCTGGATGGCTCTGGCGGATCCTGGCTGACTGCCGGCTCTGGCGGATCCTGGCTGACTGGCGGCTCTGGCAGATCCTGGCTGACTGACGGCCCTGGCAGGTCATGGCTCGCTGACGGCTCTGGCTGGTCATGGCTCGCTGACGGCTCTGGCTGGTCATGGCTCGCTGACGGCTCTGGCTGGTCATGGCTCGCTGACGGCTCTGGCTGGTCATGGCTCGCTGACGGCTCTGGCTGGTCATGGCTCGCTGACGGCTCTGGCTGGTCATGGCTCGCTGACGGCTCTGGCTGGTCATGGCTCGCTGACGGCTCTGGCTGGTCATGGCTCGCTGACGGCTCTGGCTGGTCATGGCTCGCTGACGGCTCTGGCTGGTCATGGCTCGCTGACGGCTCTGGCTGATCCTGTCTGGCGGAAGGCTGTGGCTGATCCTGTCTGGCGGAAGGCTCTGGCTGATCCTGTCTGGCGGAAGGCTCTGGCTGATCCTGTCTGGCGGAAGGCTTTGGCTGCTCCTGTCTGGCGGAAGGCTCTAGCGGCTCCTGTCTGGCGGAAGGCTCTAGCGGCTCCTGTCTGGCGGAAGGCTCTAGCGGCTCCTGTCTGGCGGACGGCTCTGAAGGCTCATGGCAGACGGATGGCTTTGCAGGCTCAGTACAGACGGGCAGTTCATGCGGCGCTTGGCAGATGGACAGGTCAGACGGCGTTGGGCAGACGGGCAGTTCAGGCGCCGTTGGGCAGACGGGCAGTTCAGGCGCCGTTGGGCAGACGGGCAGTTCAGACGCCGTTGGGCAGACGGGCAGTTCAGACGCCGTTGGGCAGACGGCAGACTCTGGCCGGCTGAGACGCACTGTAGGCCTGGTGCGTGGTGCCGGAACTGGTGGTTCCGGACTGGAGACACGCACCTCAAGGCTAGTGCGGGGAGCAGGAACAGGGCACACTGAGTTCTCGAGGCGCACTATAGGACTGGTGCGTGGTACCGGGACTGGTGGTACTGGGCTGAGGGCACGCACCTCAGGGCGAGTGCGGGGAGAAGGATCAGTGCGTACAGGGCTCTGGAGATGCACATGAGGCTTGATGCGTGGTGCCGGAACTGGTGGTACCGGGCTGGGGACACGCACCTGAAGGCTAGTGCGGGGAGAAGGAACAGGGCATACTGGACCCTGGAGACGCACATTAGGCCTAGTGCGTGGTGCCGGCACTGGTGGTACCGGGCTGGAGACACGCATCTCAGGACTAGTGCCTGGAGCAGCAACAGGACGATCAGGACTCTGGAGACGCACAGGAGGCTTGGTGCGTGGTGCCGGTACTGGTGGTACCGGACTGGAGACACGCACCTCAAGGCTAGTGCGAGGAGCAGGAACAGGGCATACTGAGTTCTCGAGGCGCACTATAGGACTGGTGCGTGGTACCGGGACTGGTGGTACCGGGCTGAGGGCACGCACCTCAGGGCGAGTGCGGGGAGAAGGATCAGTGCGTACAGGGCTCTGGAGACGCACATGAGGCTTGATGCGTGGTGCCGGAACTGGTGGTACCGGGCTGGGGACACGCACCTGAAGGCTAGTGCGGGGAGAAGGAACAGGGCATACTGGACCCTGGAGACGCACATTAGGCCTAGTGCGTGGTGCCGGCACTGGTGGTACCGGGCTGGAGACACGCATCTCAGGACTAGTGCGTGGAGCAGCAACAGGACGCACAGGACTCTGGAGACGCACAGGAGGCTTGGTGCGTGGTGCCGGTACTGGTGGTAATGGGCTGGAGACACGCACCATAGGGCTAGTGCGTGGAGGAGGAACAGTGCGTACAGGGCTCTGAAGACGCATATTAGACCTAGTGCGTGGTGCCGGAACTGGTGTTACCGGGCTGGGGACACGCATCTCAGGATGAAGCAGGAACAGGACACACCGGGTTGTAAAGGTGCGGACTCCGGCCGCAAAACCTGACACAGAAGGGGAGGGTCCGGGTGGGCCTTCCTATGGTGGCGGCTCGGGTGCGGGACGTGGACCCCCCTCCACCATAGTCACTAACCGCTTTGGTGGCGCCTTTGGAACGGCGAGTCCCGGACTGAATACCATCCCAGAGGGCGCCACTGGACGGAGGGGCAGCTCCGGACTGAGGGGCAGCTCCGGACTGAGGGGCAGCTCCGGACTGAGGGGCAGCTCCGGACTGAGGGGCAGCTCCGGACTGAGGGGCAGCTCATGACTGTGGGGCAGCTCATGACTGTGGGGCAGCTCATGACTGTGGGGCAGCTCATGACTGTAGGGCAGCTCATGACTGTAGGGCAGCTCATGACTGTAGGTCAGCTCATGACTGTAGGTCAGCTCATGACTGTAAGGCAGCTCATGACTGGTGGGCAGCTCATGACTGGAGGGCAGCTCATGACTGGTAGGTGGCTCTGGCGGATCCTGGCTGACTGACGGCTCTGGCGGATCCTGGCTGGCTGGCTCTGGCGGATCCTGGCTGGCTGGCTCTGGCGGATCCTGGCTGGCTGGCTCTGGCGGATCCTGGCTGGCTGGCTCTGGCGGATCCTGGCTGGCTGGCTCTGGCGGATCCTGGCTGGCTGGCTCTGGCGGATCCTGGCTGACTGGCGGCTCTGGCGGATCCTGGCTGACTGGCGGCTCTGGCGGATCCTGGCTGACTGGCGGCTCTGGCTAATCCTGGCTGACTGACGGCTCTGGCAGGTCATGGCTCGCTGACGGCTCTGGCTGGTCATGGCTCGCTGACGGCTCTGGCTGGTCATGGCTCGCTGACGGCTCTGGCTGGTCATGGCTCGCTGACGGCTCTGGCTGGTCATGGCTCGCTGACAGCTCTGGCTGGTCATGGCTCGCTGACGGCTCTGGCTGGTCATGGCTCGCTGACGGCTCTGGCTGGTCATGGCTCGCTGACGGCTCTGGCTGGTCCTGTCTGGCGGAAGGCTCTGGCTGATCCTGTCTGGCGGAAGGCTCTGGCTGATCCTGTCTGGCGGAAGGCTCTGGCTGATCCTGTCTGGCGGAAGGCTTTGGCTGCTCCTGTCTGGCGGAAGGCTCTAGCGGCTCCTGTCTGGCGGAAGGCTCTAGCGGCTCCTGTCTGGCGGAAGGCTCTAGCGGCTCCTGTCTGGCGGACGGCTCTGAAGGCTCATGGCAGACGGACGGCTTTGCAGGCTCAGTACAGACGGGCAGTTCATGCGGCGCTTGGCAGATGGACAGGTCAGACGGCGTTGGGCAGACGGGCAGTTCAGGCGCCGTTGGGCAGACGGGCAGTTCAGGCGCCGTTGGGCAGACGGGCAGTTCAGACGCCGTTGGGCAGATGGGCAGTTCAGACGCCGTTGGGCAGACGGGCAGTTCAGACGCCGTTGGGCAGACGGGCAGTTCAGACGCCGTTGGGCAGACGGCAGACTCTGGCCGGCTGAGACGCACTGTAGGCCTGGTGCGTGGTGCCGGAACTGGTGGTACCGGACTGGAGACACGCACCTCAAGGCTAGTGCGGGGAGCAGGAACAGGGCACACTGAGTTCTCGAGGCGCACTATAGGACTGGTGCGTGGTACCGGGACTGGTGGTACTGGGCTGAGGGCACGCACCTCAGGGCGAGTGCGGGGAGAAGGATCAGTGCGTACAGGGCTCTGGAGACGCACATGAGGCTTGATGCGTGGTGCCGGAACTGGTGGTACCGGGCTGGGGACATGCACCTGAAGGCTAGTGCGGGGAGAAGGAACAGGGCATACTGGACCCTGGAGACGCACATTAGGCCTAGTGCGTGGTGCCGGCACTGGTGGTACCGGGCTGGAGACAAGCATCTCAGGACTAGTGCGTGGAGCAGCAACAGGACGCACAGGACTCTGGAGACGCACAGGAGGCTTGGTGCGTGGTGCCGGTACTGGTGGTAATGGGCTGGAGACACGCACCATAGGGCTAGTGCGTGGAGGAGGAACAGTGCGTACAGGGCTCTGAAGACGCATATTAGACCTAGTGCGTGGTGCCGGAACTGGTGTTACCGGGCTGGGGACACGCATCTCAGGATGAAGCAGGAACAGGACACACCGGGTTGTAAAGATGTACTGGAGACCTGGTGTGTATAGCCGGCATCAAATCTTCCGGAACTTTAACACAAGTTTCAGGCTGAGTACGAGGAACTGACACAGGTGACATCGGACAGCTAACACGCTCCTCAGGGAGAATGCCATGCATACTCTGCCAAATCAACAGCTCTCTCTCTTCACTCTCCTCCAATTTCGTCAACAACTCCTCGAATGTCTTATAATCTCCCCTTCGTTCACTCTCCTCCAATCTGTCCAATAAATCCTTGACAATCTCAGACTCACCCCTCAACTTCGCCGACTGCTCCAAATGCCCCCCCCCAAGAATTTTTTTGGGATGTCTCTCGGGCTTCCTACCGTTTCGCCGTGCTGCCTCCATTCGCCGGTATCCCTCCTCGCACTGCGCCAGAGAATCCCAGGCGGGCTCCGGCACTCTCTTAGGGTCGATCGCCCATCTGTCGATCTCTTCCCACGTAGTGTAGCCCAGATCCTTCTCCTGTTTCCGTGCTGCCTCCTCATACCGCCGCCTCTCGGCTTTAGCTGCCTCCAGCTCTTCACGAGGGCGGCGATATTCTCCATGTTGAGCCCATGGCCCTTTACCGTCCAGTATTTCCTCCCATGTCCAGAAATCCTGTGTAGGTGGGTCCTGTTGCTTTCTCCCGTTACACCGCTGCTTGATCCTTTGTTGGTGGGTAATTCTGTCACGATCGTCATAATAAGCGGACCAAGGCGCAGCGGGATATGAAGACATCTTCTTATTTATTAAAGATGACGAAACACGAAACGAACACTTTTACAAAACAAAACAACAAACGATCGTGAAGCTATAGACGTAAGTGCAAACACAAGCTACAAACGTACAACATAGACAATTACCCACAAACACCTAAAGCCTATGGCTGCCTTAAATATGGCTCCCAATCAGAGACAACAATAAACAGCTGTCTCTGATTGAGAACCAAATCAGGCAACCATAGACTTTCCTAAACACCTACACTGAACACTACCCCATACCTACTACAAAACCCCCTAAACAATACACACACCCTAAACTAGACAAAACACACAAACATCCCCCATGTCACACCCTGACCTAACTAAACTAATAAAGAAAATCAATATCAAAGAGGCCAGGGTGTGACACCTGCACTAAAACGTGGTTATATTAATAGTATTGCACTTTTCATGTAGCCTTATTTTGTCCAGCTAATAGCCTCACCTCCAATGGAACAACATTACGTAGGAAACGTTCAAATCCTTTTGCTGCTGGATTATTTTGCTGCAACAATACTGGCTAAATTAAGACCTTACATCTGTACATCTACAGTATATGTGTACATTTGTAATGTTAGACAATGTGCAAAATGTTTCCTCTTTTAGGAACAGATGACCATAATATGTGTTTTATTTACAGGGCAAGAAGAGCCTGTTAACCCAAAGGTTTATGAGATTGTAGGAAAAACCTTGGGGTTGCTTTTCCTTTTCAGCCTGATCATATTCTTTGCATGGTAAAAAGATATTCCCAGCTTCAATTTAAACATATTTATCATGCAGATTGTGCTTTTGTATATGAAAACCTAAATGATGTCAAAATACCTTTATTCTTGTCTTCCAGGAGGAGGAGAACATCTAGACTCCCCAGTGGGTTTGACATGACAGACCGTTCACAGGGACTGGTGGGAATGTTAGAATAAACTTTTAAAACCCATCTAGAATGTGTGTTTAAGGAAGAATTTAATGAATACTGTGTTGTGTAACCAACTGTAACTATGAAGTCATTATTCTTCTGAAGTGTCGGTCCTGACAACTGTTCCTTTCTCTGTGTTCTCTCCACAGAACTCCCCGGCTGGGACAGTGTGCTCTAACCAGGCCGCGGTCGGTAGAGGGAACCAGTAAACACCACTTAACCTAGATGGTCTTTATGCACAAGTCAATAACAGAGGTGCATTTGATGTATTTTGCCAATGGGTTTTACATGTTTTTATCTAGAGTATTGTCATTGGGTATTCGTTTTCTATTGATACCTTTGTTACATTTGTAATTGTGTGCTCTTTGAATATCTGAATATTTGTAGAATTTGCTGGGATGAAAAGTATTTAACTGTTACTATAGTGTTGATATGATGATGTAGGCTACTCTTTATTTTAGACCATTTATTTTTAGTGTTGAGTTCACAGAGGATCTGTTAAATGGTTTCCAGTATAGAGGAATTGCTGAGTTCAACTAGCTTACTGAAGGCAGTTTAAGTCCATATAAAGTCAATGATGACTGAGGAGAGAAGACACAGTTAGAGAGACAGTGGTCTGATACAAGAGAGGAAGTTGGTGAAGTAAGTCTACATGATGGCAGAATGGTGTTAAAATCCACTATTCACTGTTTCTCTGCATCTTTTGTGCAGTTCCCAGAATAACAATATTATATATTTTCAGTTTATATCTATTTAGAAGTTGTTGTGTCAGTTTTTATGTTGAATGTTAAATCAAAGAAACAATTGAGACTGAATATAAGGTTGTTTATTAATTGCCCTGCAATAAAAACCTTTACATTCAATTTCCATTAAATATTTTGGTCTTATTGGTCCAACATTTTACGTATTTCATTCAAATTGATTACATTTATATGTGTCACTGGCCTACACATAATACCCATTAATGTGGAATGATGTCTTGAATTAAAAAATGATTTAAAAGATGAAATATCTTGAGTCAATAAGTATTCAACCTCTTTCTTATGACAATCATGACTAAGTTCAGGAGTAATAATAAGTTGCATGGACTCACTGTGTGTGCAATAATAGTGAATGACTACCTCATCTCTGTACCCCACACATACAATAATCTGTAAGGTCCCTCAGTCGAGCAGTGTGTTTCAAACAGATTTTACCACAAAGACTTCCAATGCTTCGTAAAGAAGAGCACCTATTGGTAGATGGGTAAAACATTAATAGTTGAATATCCCTTTCAGGGAAGTTCTTAATTACAATTTTTAATGGCGTATCAATACACCCAGTCACTATAAAGATAAAGTTGTCCTTCCTAACTCAGTTGCCGGAGAGGAAGGAAAATGCTCGGGGATCTCACCATGAGTCCACTGGTGATTTTATAACATTTACACAGTCTAATGGCTGTGATAGCAGAACACTTAGGACTGGTCAACAATTTTATAGTTACTCCACAATACTAACATAAGTGACAGATTGAAAAGAAGGAAACATGTACAGAATTAACCTATCCCAAAACATGCATCCTGTTTGCAATAAGACACTAAAGTAAAACTGCAAGAAATGTGTAAAAATAAATGTACTGTATGTCCTAAATACAAAGTGTTATGTTTGGGGCCAATCCATCACAACACATCACTGTGTACCACTATTCATATTTTCAAGCATGGTGATGGCTGCACCATGTTATGGCCGTCTAGCAATGATCAACAACCATTTGACAGGGATTTAATCATTTTATAAAGAATAATATAAAAAAATATGGTACAATCCAGGAAAGCTCTTACAGACTTACCCAGAAAGACTCACAGATGTAATCACTGCCAAAAAGTGATTCTAACGTTAATTAGATAGTTCTGTATTTCATTTTCAATTAATCTGCAAACATTTCTAAAAACATATTTTCACTTTGTTATTAAGGGGTATTGTGTGTAGATGGGTGAGAAAATAAATATATTTAATCCATTTTAATTTGCATATATTCACAAAAAACCTGCACTAAAACGTGGTTAAGTTAACAGTATTGCACTTTTCATGTACCTTATTTTGTCCAGCTAATAGCCTAACCTCCAATGGAACAACATTACGGAGGAAATTTTCAAATCCTTTTGCTGGAGGATTATTTCGCTGCAACAATACTGGATAAATTAAGATCTTACATCTGAACATCTACAGTGTGTGTAAATTGTAATGTTAGACAATGTGTTTTATTTACAGGGCAAGAAGAGCCTGTTGCCCCAAAGATTTTGAAAATTTTGAAAATGTCCTCCTTAATGTTGTTCCATTGGAGGTTAGGCTATTAGCTGGACAAAATAAGGTACATGAAAAGTGCAATATTGTTAACTTAACCACGTTTTAGTGCAGGTTTTTTGTGAATATATGCAAATCAAAAAGCTTATCTGTGATTCCCACAATGCAATAAACTTCTAAGCAACAAAATAGTGATCAAATTAAGATCCTAAAACTGTATCATACCTAGATACATATAGCAGGCATGTAGAAGTATATCTCTTCTACATCTATAATATTCTTAATGTTGTGCCATATTGAATGTGCCAATGCTTCTACCTTTAATAGCCAGCTGCACTTCCTTTGACTTCCCACAGCCGTGACTATTTCTTGCTTCACAGTAGTATAGTTCTCCACCACTAACAGTCACTATGAGGGAGTAACTCTGTCCAGATGCAACCTGCGTTGGTTTACCCTCACTGATCTGGAACCAGGTGAAGGTTGTCACAGGAGGGTTGGCTGTACTGCTGCAGGTAAGAATAACACAGCTGCCCATTAATACTGGATCAGCTGGACTGATGGAGGCCGAGGTGTCCTTAGGAGAGACTGAGGGAGAGGGGTTCACTTAGAATGTATCTGGATATGGTATATTGAGTAGTCTCATCAAAACCACTCTATTACAATCATCAGTGAAAACATGATAGAATGATCTATTCTACAGCAACCGGTCACTAAATCTACACAACAAAATGTTTATTAAGTCAAGGGGTATGAATACATTCTGAAGGCACTGAGTAAATGAATTGAGTTGCACCCCCTTTTGCCTTCAGAACAGCCTCAATTCATCGGGGCATGGACTCTACAAGGTGTCAAACGTGTTGCACCTGGTTGATGGCCCATGTTGACTCCAATGCTTCCCACACTTGTATCAATTTGGCTGGATGTCCTTTGGGTGGTGGACTATTCTGTATACACATGGGAAACAGTGTTATAAAACCCAGCAGTGTTGCAGTTCTTGTCACAAACCAGTGTGTCTGGCACCTACTGCCACACCTCGTTCAAAGGCACTTACATTTATTGTCTTGCCAAAACACCCTCTAAATGGTTCGCATACGCAATACACTTCTCAATTGTCTCAAGGCTTAAAAATTCTTATTTAACCTGTCTCCTCCCCTTCATCTACGCTGAAGTGGATTTAACAAGTGACATCAATAAGGGATCATAGCTTTCACTTGGATTCACATAGTCAGTCTATGTCAAGGAAAGAGCAGTAAGATACAGTTGAACACTGATTCTGATCTATCACCTAATACCTACAGTACTCATATATCCATTGACAGTGAGTGGTAGCCTGAACTGCATGCAGACACGTTGTTTATTTGAAATTTCATACATTTTACCCACATATAAGCAAAGCAGTTTCCACAAAACTGAAATGAGCTTGTTAGTCTCAGAAGACCTAAGATTAAGAATTGTTGACTTGCATAAATCTGGAAAGGGTTACAAAAGTATCTCTAAAAGCCTTGAAGTTCAATAGTCCACGGTAAGACAAATTGTCTATACAGTAAATGGAGAAACTTCAGCAATGTTGCTACTCTCCCTAGGACTGGCCTTCCTGCAAAGATGACTGCAGGAGCACAGCGCAGAATTCTCAATAAGGTTAAGAAGAATTCTAGTGTCAGCTAAAGACTTACGTCAATCTCTGGAACATGCTAACATCTCTGTTGACGAGTCTACGATACGTTAAACACTGAACAAGAATGGTGTTCATAGGAGGACACCACAGAAGAAGTCATTGCTGTCCAAAAAAAACATTGCTGCACGTCTGAAGTTTGCAAAAGTGCCTCTGGATGTTTCACAGCGCTGCTGGCAAAATATTCTGTGGACAGATTAAACATAAGTTGAGTTGTTTGAAAGGAACACACAACACTATGTGTGGAGAAAAAAGGCATAGCACACCAACATCAAAACCTCATCCCAACTGTAAAGTATGGTGGAGGGAGCATCATGGTTTGGGTCTGCTTTGCTTCCACAGGGCCTGAACAGCTTGCTATCATTGACGGAAAAATGAATTCCCAAGTTTATCAAGACTTTTTGCAGCAGAATTTAAGGCTATCTGTCCGCCAATTGAAGTCAACAGAAGTTGGGTGATGCAACAGGACAACAACCAAAAACACAGAAGTAAAACAACAACAGAATTATTTCAGAAGAAAATACTCCTTCTGGAGTGACCCAGTCAGAGTCCTGACCTCAACCCGATGGCATGACCTCAAGAGATCAGTTCACACCAGACATCACAAGAATATTGCTGAACTGAAACAGTTCAGTACTACAGAAAACGTTTGGTTGAGGTTATTGTTTCCAAAGGAGGGTAAACCAGTTATAAAATCCAAAGGTTCACAAACTTTTCCCACCCTGCACTGTGAATGTTTACTTGTGTTTTCAATAAAGACGTGAAAACGTATAATTGTTTGTGTGTTGTTAGTTTAAAACTTCTCACGAGTCACAAACCCGGATCCGGGATCCCCCCCATCAAAAAAGCTGACTAGCATATTCTAGCCTAACGCGACAGGGATATCATATAATATAATTTTCATGAAATCACAAGTCCAATACAGCAAATGAAAGATAAACATCTTGTGAATCCAGCCATCATTTCCGATTTTTAAAATGTTTTACAGCGAAAACACAATATGTATTTCTATTAGCTAACCACAATAGCAAAAGACTCAACCGCATATTTTCACAATTTTTCTACCGCATAGGTAGCTATCACAAAACCGACCAAATAGAGATATAATTAGTCACTAACCAAGAAACATCTTCATCAGATGACAGTCTTATAACATGTTATACAATAAATCTATGTTTTGTTCGAAAAATGTGCATATTTCAGGTATAAATCATAGTTTTACATTGCAGCTACCATAAAAAATATCACCAAAGCAGCCGGAATGATTACAGAGAGCAACGTGAAATACCTAAATACTCATCATAAAACATTTATGAAAAATACATGGTGTACAGCAAATGAAAGATAAACATCTTGTGAATCCAGCCAATATTTCAGATTTTTTAAGTGTTTTACAGCGAAAACACAATATAGCATTATATTAGCTTACCACAATAGCCAACCACACAAACGCATTCATTCACCGCAAAAGTAGCGATCGCAAAAAAACAGCAAAAGCTATAAAATTATTCACTAACCTTGACAAACTTCATCAGATGACAGTCCTATTGTCACGATCGTCATAATAAGCGGACCAAGGCGCAGCGTGAGAGACATACATCTTCCTTTTATTAGACGAAGACGTACCACGAAACACTCTTACAAAACTAACAAAACAATAAACGACCGTGAAGCTATAAACGAAAGTGCACACACAAGCTACTAACGTTCAACATAGACAATTACCCACAAACACCTAAAGCCTATGGCTGCCTTAAATATGGCTCCCAATCAGAGACAACAATAAACAGCTGTCTCTGATTGAGAACCAAATCAGGCAACCATAGACTTTCCTAAACACCTACACTGAACACAACCCCATACATACTACAAAACCCCCTAAACAATACACACACCCTAAACTAGACAAAACACACAAACATCCCCCATGTCACACCCTGACCTAACTAAACTAATAAAGAAAATCAATATAACAAAGGCCAGGGTGTGACACCTATAACATCATGTTACACAATACATATATGTTTTGTTCGAAAATGTGCAATTTTAGCGGTACAAATCGTGGTTTTACAATGTTAATACGTAGCCAAACTGCACAAAATTATCCGGATATATTTCTGACACTCACATAATCTAATCAAAGAACTCATCATAAACTTTACTAAAAAATACATGTTGTACAGCAAATGAAAGATACACTAGTTCTTAATGCAATCGCCGTGTTAGAATTCTAAAAATAACTTTAGTACGACATACAGCTTACGTTATAGCGAGACAGCGCCTGCAATGAGGGCGGAAAATAGTACTAAACATTTTCCACAGAAATAAGAAATAACATCATAAATGGTTCCTACTTTTGCTGAGCTTCCATCCGAATCTTGTACAAGGAGTCCTTTGTCCAGAATAAATCGTTGTTTGGTTTCAGAATGCCCTCTTCTCCTGTCGAATTAGCAACCAAAGCTAGCCAAGTGGCGCGAAGTTGTCCATCGTCACCAAACGCAGAGAACGGAAAACGCCAAAACTCCCGATAAACGTTCAATAATCTGATAAAACTATATTGAAAAAAACATACTTTACGATGATATTATCACGTGTATCAAATAAAATCAAAGCCGGAGATATTAGCCGTCTATACCGAAAGCTTTTCAGAAGGCAATCCAGGGTTCCTTCCCGCGCCTTGCTGGACAAAGGAAATTTGGGGTCACGTCATTCCAAGAGCTCTTGTTCGACCTCAGATCAAGCTAGACACCCCATTCCACCTCAGGCTCCTAACCTGCTACATAAATTCTCATCAACTGCTACGAAAAAGTAAATTCCATATCAAAGTGGAGTGAAAAGAGTGTCTCTGTGGCTTCCAACCCATCAGGATCCTCTTGGCAAATAGACTTCAAAGAGGAAGTTGGTGTAGGAGAAGTTGAGTGGTGTGTGAGAATCAGTCAGATACAGTTACTCTGTTTCATACCAAGTCTGTTTTTCATGTTGAAACATAATGTGACAACCATATGTTTTGTATCAAACTCAAATGTAACTTTTTTCCTTTTATTTGTCTTCAATAAATGAATAGTGGATATTGGTTCATGATTGAACTATATTTTGAAATCCCACACACATTCTTATTCAATTCTGGCAACTATCGACTTCTTCACAGTATCTTCTGTTATTTTGAATATTCAAAATAAATTAAAGGAAATTAATTATGAGTGATGAGATTCAATATGTTCTAAAGTACTGCTGTTTGTTCATGTATTATCTTCACAACTGAAGGACATAATGTATTTGATATGGAGATGGTTCAATGCAATTTGTTGTGTGAGTTAAGCTACTCTACCAGTAAGTGTATGTTTGTACTGTTTCAGGTGATCAGTAGTGTGTGAGTTCTCACATGGCTTGTCCTGAGAACATGTTTTTTCTCATTGTCCTCTTTATGTCAGCTGAGTCTTCCACACAACAACAACTAGTTATGAATCAGACAGAGGAATAAGCACAAGTCATTATATTTTATGGTATGAGCTATATTCCCGTCTGTGTCAATGTATAGAAAAGTGTACAGTTGACTCCTGATTAGTAGAGTTTAATAGTCTGGATTCAAACATTCTGTGCTCCAGATATGTGCATGATCCAGTTTAGGGAATGGAGTCGTGACATCAGGAATCACCTGTACATTGAAATGTGTTAATATATTTTGCTGCAGAAAGAGAGATAGACTGTACTGAAAAGATCACATATCCTCCCTGATGTTGTCCTTCAGGTTGCAGGTGTTTTGGCCTGTTGGCCAACGAGGTTTGATCACCACAATGCCAGATAGACTGGATGTACTGACTGGCTCCTGTGTGCAAATCCCATGTGCATTTGATATTCCTTGCTTTAAATTGAACAGCACAATACTTACCTCTGAGTGTGGATTAAAGAATTACCAGTCTTTGGTGGGCGTCCGGACAATGTGATAATTAACAGCAGTAAGATGGTCAACAGATATCAAGGGAAGATACCTGGAAACATGTCCCAGAAGAACTGCACCACAGTCCTCTTCAATGTTGCCACCAGTTACTCTGATTAATCGCCCTTCAGAATTGAGAGTCAACCATTCAAAGCAAAAAGTCTGTTTATATACTGTAGTTGTCAATGGTAAGAAGAAACAGACTATATAAATGTTATACATGTTTCTAAAATGATATGAATAGAATAAGACCAAGTAGGCAGTGTGTCTGTCAGTGTAAAATATATTTATCTACAATGTATTACAGATTTGCCTTCCAGTCCCATCATTACTGTCTCAGGTGAGGTGAAGGAAGGGACCCCTGTCAGTTTGAACTGCTCTGCTTTCGCCCCCCATCCTGAACACCCCCCTGAGCTGACATGGACTCTCCCAACACAGTTCACACCTGAGAATCAACTGCAGGAGAATCCAGACCAAATCAAATCAGTTTTCTCCACGGTGACCTTCGCTCCATCATACCTTCATCATGAGAAGAACATCACTCGTACTGCAGTCTACCCAGTAGGGACAAGCAACAAGACAGCTGAACATAACATGATGCTTAACGTTTCATGTAAGATTTAGTGACCGGTTCCTGTAGAATAGATCATTCTATCATGTTTTCACTGATGATGTAATAGAGTGGTTTTGATGAGACTATTCAATATACCATATCCAGATACATTCTAAATGAACCCCTCTCCCTCAGTCTCTCCTAAGGACACCTCAGCCTCCATCAGTCCAGCTGATCCAGTATTAGTGGGCAGCTGTGTTAATCTGACCTGCAGCAGTACAGCCAACCCTCCTGTGACATCCTTCACCTGGTTCCAGATCAGTCGGGGTAAACCAACACAGGTAGCATCTGGACAGAGTTACACGCTCAATGTGACTGTTGGCAATCAAGTGCACTACTAGCGTGAATCAATACATGACCAAGGACTTGAGAAGTCACAGGAAGTGCTGCTTGCTATTGAAAGTAAAACAGGTGGCATAATCTTAGGTTAGATATACTTTAGAGATCTTTATGTGAGAAATAATATGTGCTGTATTTTCAGGGCCAGAAGAGCCTGTTAACCCAATGGTTGTTGGGGTTGCAGCATGAACTCTGGGGGTCTTTTTGCTTATCAGCCTGATCAGTGTTTTGGATGGTAAAAACTCTTCCTGGCATCAATGCAAAACTATGTATTTATGTTGTGTTTGTGCTCTTGCATATGAAAACCTTCTCAGTGCATTCAGAAGGCCTTTCTAAATGTCTTCCAGGAGGAGAAAACCTAGGTTCAATCATGGACTTAAACGGACAAGCAATGCCCTGAGACAGATGGCAATAAGGCTCAACTTTAAAAACCCATCCACAAAGTGCATTTAAGGAAGTACTGAATTAATGCTGAAACTATCCAGCCATGAGGTTAACATCATTTTAGAGGAAGTTTAGGGGGAGATGACCACACCGATAGCAATGCCACGTCCTGTAAGAACATAGAATGATAACAGAATAGCTGTTGGACTTTGACAGTGTTTACTTTGACTGTGAAGCATTTAGATTGTACTTCATTTGTTGGCAAAAGGCCAGTCAACAATGTAACTCTTCTGTCAGATGAATTTACATTTTCATTGACATCCCCTCAGTATGTGTTGTGTAACCTGCTGAGCTTAGAGCTGTTACACCTGTCCCTCTCTTAGTTGGAGAGACAGTGGTCTGATACAAGACAGGAAGTTGGTGAAGTAAGTCTACATGATGGCAGAATGGTGTTAACATCTACTAGTCACTGTTTCTCTTAAGCTTTTGTGCAGTTACCAGAATAAACAATATCATATATTTTCAGTTTATATCTATTTAAAATGTATCGTGTCGGTTTTTATGTTGAGTGTTATTAACTGCCTGGCTCAGGGGCATAACGACAGATTTTTTACTTTGTCAGCTCTGGGATTCGATCCAGAAACCTTTCCGGTTACTGGGCCTGACACTCTAACTACTAGGCTAGTAAAAGATAAAACAAAGTAAAAATATGCGTTTTTTTTTTCTTTTTCTTTTTTCTCGTTATCTTTGAAATACAAGAGAAAGGCCACAATGTATTATTCCAGTTTTAGTCGCAATTTTGATTTTGGCCACTAGATGGCAGAGTTTTAGACTGCTCCTATGAACCATTGCATTTCTGTTCAAAATGTTGTATCAAGTCTGCCCAAATATGCCTAATTGGTCAATATATACATTTTCAAGTACATAACTGTGCACTCTACTCAAACAATAACATGGTATGTTTTCACTGTAAAAGCTACTGTAAATTAGACATGTGCCGTTAAAGTGGTTCCTTCCTTTAAAACTTCTTCTCAATAGGGGGTGCTATTTGCACTTTGTAATAATTTCGTTCCCAAATTAAACTGCCTCGTACTCAATTCTTGCTCGTACAATATGCATATTATTATTACTATTGGATAGAAAACACTCTCTAGTTTCTAAAACCGTTTGAATTATATCTGTGAGTGAAACAGAACTGGAGTTGGAGGAATTTTCCTATGAGGATGTGAGAATGCTGAATTCTGCAAGCTGTTCCCAGGTCAGTTTATTAATTTGCCTGTCTTCTATTGGTTGAGATGCACTGCATACGTCTTCCCCTGGGTGTCAGCGAATAGTGAGAGTTGAAATGGGGTTGCTAGGCAGAACTAAGAGGTTATAAATGGCCTGGGAACGAAGGGTCCGGTCTTTGTTCACTTCGCTCTGACGCAGGAAGGACATCTGGCTGTGGCTCTAGAACGCTCCGGTTATAGGCCTTAGATATATCCGGTCATGTTTTTATTCGTTATAGGTGTTAAAGACATCATAATGTTGTTATATTAAACCGAGTTATATCAGTTTATATCGGTATATTGCGATTTTCGGATATTTAATCGTCCTGCGTTTTAGTGAGTCGGACACGTCTTTGCCACATGGCTAATGTTTACTGCTAAATCGAACGTTGAAGAGGACAATCTACAACCAAGCAACGATTCTTTTGGACTAAGGACACCTTGCCCAAGATTCTGATGGAAGCTCATCAAATAGTAAGAAGTATTTATCATGTTAATTCGTTGTTCTGTTGAAAAATGTAGAACAGATATTCTGCCAATAATTTAGGTGCGGTCTCGCTTTAACGCACGCTGTATGTTGTAGTAACGTTAATTTTAAAAATCTAACACAGCGATTGCATTAAGAACTAATGTATCTTTCATTTGCTGTCCAACCTGTATTTTTTAGTCAAGTTTATGATTAGTTATCGATTAGATTAGGTGCCTCTCCCAAGATTTCTCCCGACATATTGTTGGCAGCCTGGCTACTTTTCTCATTGTATAACCACGATTTGTGCCGCTAAATATGCACATTTTCAAACAAACTCTATATGTATTGTGTAATATGATGTTATAGGACTGTCATCTGATGAAGTTTTGAGAAGGTTAGTCAAAAATGTAATATCTTTTGCTGGTTTATTCGCTATCGCTAACGTGCATGAATCAATGCTGCTGTGTGGTTGGCTATTGTAGTAAGCTAATATAATGCTATATTGTGTTTTCGCTGTAAAACACTTAAAAAATCTGAAATATTGGCTGGATTCACAAGATCTTTGTCTTTCATTTGCTGTACGCTGTGTATTTTTTAGAAATGTTTTATGATGAGTATTTAGGTAATTCACGTTGCTTTCTGTAGTTATTCTAGTCGCTTTGGTGAGAGTTGTGATGGTGGCTGCAATGGTAAACTATGATTTATACCTGAAATATGCACATTTTTCTAACAAAACATATGCTATACAATAAATATGTTATCAGACTGTCATCTGATGAAGTTGTTTCTTGGTTAGTGGCTATTTATATCTTTATTTGGTCGAATTTGTGATCCAGATTTGTGATTTCAGATTTTCTAAGTGTTTTACAGCGAAAACACAATATAGCGTTATATTAGCTTAGCACAGTAGCAAACCAAACAACAGCATTGATTCCAGCCAAACATAGCGATAACGTATTCACCACCAAAAATATTAATTTTCACTAACCTTCTCAGAATTCTTCAGATGACAGTCCTGTAACATCATATTACACAATGCATATAGAGTTTGTTCGAAAATGTGCATATTTAGCGGCAATAATCGTGCTTATACAATGAGAAAAGTTGCCAAGCTCCCCAGAAAATTGCGGGCGCCATCTTGGAGAGTCACCTAGTCTAATCAATAAATAATCATAAACTTGACTAAAAAATACAGGGTGGACAGCAATTGAAAGACAAATTAGTTCTTAATGCAATCGCTGAATTACATTTTTAAAATTAACCTTACTGCGCAATACTGGGTGCAATACAGGGTGCGATAGCGCAACGCTACACGGAAAATAATGGCGTCTTATACATTTTACTTTTTCAACAGAACAACGAATTATCAGCATAAATAGTACTTACTATTAGCTGAACTCCCATCAGAATCTTGGGAAAGGTGTCCGTTGGCCAAAAGAATCGTTGCTGGGTTGGAGAATGTTTCCTTCGACGTTGCAATTAGCAGTACACAATGGCATTCGAGAGAGAGAGATACCCAACTCAATACAGCGTCAGAAAATGAAATGCCCGAAAATCGCAATATACTGACATAAACTGATATAAATCGGTTTAAAATAACAAGATTATGATGTCTTTAAAGCCTATATCGAATAAAAACAGAGCCGGATATATCTAGTTTCTAAAACCAGAGCTTCTAAAAAGACATTCCAAGACCCTCTCTGCGTCAGCGCGAAGGTCCAAAAGGGTGGACACCTCGGTTCCAATCAATTTATCAACTTTCTGAACTACGTAGAGACTCCATTTCAACTCTCCCTATTCGCTAACAACCAGGGGAAGGCGTATGCAGTGCATCTCAACCAATAGAAGACAGTCAGGGTTATCTACAGGTCTGGGAACAGCAAGCAGATTTCACCATTTTCAAATCCTCATAGGAGAATTGCTCTAAGTCGAGTTCTGTTTCACTTACAGACATAATTCAAACGGTTTTAGAAACTAGAGAGTGTTTTCTATCCAATAGTAATAATAATATGCATATGGTACGAGCAAGAATTGAGTACGAGGCAGTTTAATTTGTAAACACCAAGAAAAAAATAATGCTAACAGCTCCCCCTATTGACACGAAGTTAATGCAATCGCAGTGTTAGAATTCTAAAAATAACTTCATTACGACATAAGGCTTACGTTATGGCGAGCGAGTGCCCAAAACCTGGGCGCAAAACTAATAGTACACAGTTCGACAGATATATGAAATAGCATCATAAAATGGGTCCTACTTTTGATGAGCTTCCATCAGAATGGTGTACAAGAGGTCCTTTGTCAAGAACAATCGTTGTTTGGATTTAGAACGTCCTTTTTCCCTCTTGAATTAGCAAGCGCACTAGCCAAGTGGCGCGAAGCTCTCCTTCCTGAACAAAGGCACACAACGCAACACGCCTAACGTCCCGAATAAATTTCAATAATCTAATAAAACTATATTGAAAAAACATACTTTACGATGATATTGTCACATGTATCAAATAAAATCAAAGCCGGAGATAGTAGTCGCCTATAACGACAGTTTTTCAGAAGGCAATTCCAGGTCCATCCTCGCGCTTTCCAGAAAACAGGAAATGGGTGACACGTCATTCCAAGAGGATTTATTCCACCTCAGACCAAGATAAACACTCAATTTCTTCTCTCACTGCCTCTTGACATCTAGGGGAAGGTGTATGACGTGCATGTATACTAATACGTATCATGCCCATTTATAGACAGGACCTAGAACAGAGCATAGTTTTCAGACTTTCCACTTCCTGGTCAGGAAGTTTGTGCCAAATGAGTTCTGTTTTACTCTCAGATATAATTCAAACGGTTTTAGAAACTAGAGAGTGTTTTCTATCCAATAGTAATAATAATATGCATATTGTACGAGCAAGAATTGAGTACGAGGCCGTTTGAAATGGGCACCTTTTATCAGAGCTACTCAATACTGCCCCTGCAGCCAGAAGAAGTTAAGAACTAATGTATCTTTCATTTGCTGTCCAACCTGTATTTTTTAGTCAAGTTTATGATTAGTTACTGATTAGATTAGGTGCCTCTTCCAAGATTTCTCCCGACATTTTGTTGGCAGCTTGGCTACTATTCTCATTGTATAACCACGATTTGTGCAGCTAAATATGCACATTTTCGAACAAACTCTATATGTATTGTGTAATATGATGTTATAGGACTGTCATCTGAAGAAGTTTGAGAAGGTTAGTGAAAAAATTAATATCTTTTGCTGGTTTATTCGTTATCGCTATTGTTGGCTTGAATCAATGCTGTTGTGTGGTTGGCTATTGTAGTAAGCTAATATAATGCTATATTGTGTTTTCGCTGTAAAACACTTAAAAAATCTGAAATATTGGCTGGATTCACAAGATCTTTGTCTTTCATTTGCTGTACGCTGTGTATTTTTCATAAATGTTTTATGATGAGTATTTAGGTAATTCACGTTGGTCTCTGTAGTTATTCTAGTTGCTTTGGTGAGAGTTGTGATGGTGGCTGCAATGTAAAACTATGATTTATACCTGAAATATGCACATTTTTCTAACAAAACATTTGCTATACAATAAATATGTTATCAGACTGTCATCTGATGAAGTTGTTTCTTGGTTAGTGACTATTTATATCTTTATTTGGTCGAATTTGTGATAGCTACCTATGCAGGAAAAAAATGGTGGGAAAAAAAAGTTGTGTCTTTTGCTATCGTGGTTAGCTAATAGAAATACATATTGTGTCTTCCCTGTAAAACATTTTAAAAATCAGAAATGATGGCTGGATTCACAAGATGTGTATCTTTCATCTGGTGTCTTGGACTTGTGATTTAATGATATTTAGATGCTAGTATTTACTTGTGGCGCTATGCTAGGCTATGCTAGTCAGCTTTTTTACTGATGAGGGTGCTCCGGGATCCGGGATTGTGACCAAGTAGAAGTTAACTATATTTTTAAATCCCACACACATTCCTATTCAAGCCTGGCAAGAATCAACTTCTTCACAGTATCTTCTGTTATTTTGTATATTCAAAATAAATTAAAGGAAATTAATTATGAGTGATGAGATTCAATATGTTCTAAAGTACTGCTGTTTGTTCATGTATTAGCTGCACAACTGAAAGACATAGTGTATTTGATATGGGGATGGTTCAATGCAATGTGTTGTGTGAGTTAAGCTACTCTACAAGTAAGTGTATGTTTGTACTGTTTCAGGTGATCAGTAGTGTGTGAGTTCTCACATGGCTTGTCCTGAGAACATGTTTTTTCTCATTGTCCTCTTTATGTCAGGTGAGTCTTCCACACAGCAACAACTAGTTATGAATCAGACATAAAGGAATAACCACAAGTCATTATATTTTATGGGATGTGCTATATAACTGTGTTGAAAAGTGTGCAGTTAATTCCTGATAAATGTATTTTAATAGTCTGGATTCAAACAGTCTTGTGAAAAAGTTTTTTTGATATTTTTGATACTGAATGTTATCAGATATTCAATCAAAAGCTGATATTAGATCAATGGAACCTGAGTGAACAAATAACACAACAATTACATACTTATTTCATTTATTACTTAAACAAAGTTATGCAACACCCACATGTTCATTGAAATAAGTCTATATTATTATTATTATTAGTAGAGACTGTACCGTTGATGTGTATAAACCCTGGATCGCTGATGCTATGTAACGGCCAATGAGAGACTTTAAATCCACCGGTCTCTATATATGGTACTCCCCAGAAGAAGCAGTCCTCCATAAGAATTAATGGAATTCTACAGTATTTCAATCAAATGTTTTAAGGACAAAATTACATGTATTTAAGTATTATGTTGTAGATGGGACAGTAAAGTTAGTACTATATAAAGAAAATACTTCAATATCTTTGCATGTTTATTTTTTTATTTGTTATGTTCAGGTCATATAAAAAGCATGAGCTGGAGCACACTAAGAGAAAATGACTTATTGTAGAGGTGCTGACTAACGGTGAATACCCTGTAAGCTATAAAAACAAAGAGAGTTGCACACTCTATATATATATAAACTCCCAGTAATTTATTGGGTAAAACACCAACGTTTCGGCATCACTGTGCCTTCTTCAGGGTAAAGTCATGAATGCTTGAACCAGGTTATGCAGACAAACAGTGAAATTAGTGCAACCAATGACAATAGTGAGGGGTGTGTCATAATTACGAGTTTAATTTGAATGAATTGAGTGAAACTGTTAATAGACAATAGTTTACAGCATATTGAATATATTAGGCTATTGTTATCATTAACATTAGCATACGATTAGCATCAACATACATTAGAGTTTAATTTAATTTCACATATATTTCTTGTTTCCAATTTCATAAAATGGTGTTACAAGTAATCTTTTGGTTCATCCATAATGCATAATAAGAATCATGAACAGGGAGAAGATATTGGCTGTACGCTGATAAGCTGTAGAAAGAATATATTAATTTATAAGACTTCTTCATAAAACAGTAATTGTTCATAAGAAGGGCCTGAGATCAAAGTCAATATTCTGACCACTAGGGGTCAATGTTTTTCAATAGGAAATCCAGTAGGCTTCCCTCTGTAGTAGTAGGATCTCCATGTTACCTCCTCTCCTTGGTAGAGCAACAGGATCAATACCTGTGTATTTGAGGGAGGAGATGGCATCAACCTGTGTTGCTTCAACAAAGTGAGCTGCTACTGGATAATCAGTGTTCTTACACCTGATTGAGCTGCGGTGTTCAGCTCTACATTGTTTTAATTGTCTTTTCGTTTGTGGCTTTTCCACATGAACATGTGATGAGATAGATTACTACCTTTGTCTTGCAAGAGATGATACCCCTAACAGGGATTTTCCCACCTGTATGAGGGTATCTGAAGAAGGATGTTTTTGTAGTGCTATTGCACTGTGCGCTAGAGCCACATTTGTAGTTCCCATTTGGAATGGGTGTCAAGAGTGTCTGAGTGGGCTCAGGGGGCAGGTCAGATCTCACTAAGCTATCCCCAATATTGCGACCATGCTTTTAGACCACCAGTGGGGTTTCCTTGAAGAGGTGTGAATCTGATATCTGATTGCAGAATATGCCAGTGCTTTTTCAGGATTGCTTTCATTTTCTCTGAACACGTGGTGTACTTCGTGCAAAAGACTGTTGCGTTGTTTCACTTCTTTGGTTTAGTTTTTAGAAAACCCTCTCTTGGTTTTTGAGATATTTTCGTCATTGCAGCATCAAGACTTTTTTTCCTTGTAGACTCTGATTTTGAATTTATTTTGAATTTTCTTAGCATTGCTGTCAAAATCTGACTGTTGGCAACAGATTCTTATAACCCTGCATAACGGGCTATATGGTAGACCATTCCTGAGGGGAAGGGGATGGATAATATCCGCACGTAGCAGGGTATTGCGGTCTGTTGGCTGTGTGTACAAGTCTGTATGTAAAACATCATTCTCTTTGATGATCCTTAAGTCCAGGTAGTTTATTTTTCTCTCATCAGTCTGCATGGTGAATTTGAGATATTCAGAGCTCTCGTTTAGCAGAGTTTGGAATTCATTTAGTTCCTGCTGACTTCCTTCCCAGAGCACAAAGACATCATCTATGTATCTCTTCCATGAGAGGATTTTAGAGAGTAGGGGGTGTGTCTTGTTTTGTAAATGAGTGGTTCCTCAAATTGTTCCACATACAGGTTCACATAGTTGGGGTCAAAGGGGGAGGCCATGGCTACACCCCGAATTTGAAGGAAAAACTCTTTGCATTAAGGTGTCTGTAATAGAATATACTTGTCAAAATGGATGTAGACATTAATAAATGCATTTCCAACATATTTTTTTAAATGGAGGAGATGGATGTGCAGTTGCTTCCAATCAGCGGCCCCTGCAGTCATCTAGGGTTAATACATATCATTGGACTGAACTGAAAATATATCAGAACCTCCCTGATGTTGTCTTTTATGTTGCAGGTGTTTTGGCCCGTTTTGGTCAACGAGATTTGATCGCCACAATGCCAGATAGACTGGATGTACTGACTGGCTCCTGTGTGCAAATCCCATGTTCATTTGATATTCCTGGCCAACATAAGGATACATTTAACAGCACAACACTAACCTCTGGAGTGTGGATTAAAGAAAACCCATACTTTGGTGGGCTTCCGGACAATGTGATATTTAACAGTAGTGAGACGGTCAACAGATATCAAGGGAAGATAACTGGAAACATGTCCCAGAAGAACTGCACCACAGTCTTCTTCAATGTAACCACCAATTACAATAGATACTTCTTCAGGATTGAGAGTCAACCATTCCGTGCAACAGACACTGGAAAGTCTGTTGAAATAGTTGTCAGTGGTAAGAGACAATTTAACTGTTTACCAACTATTTTTCCAGTTTATATTCCTCGCATCAAAGATAAGAACAATAGTACAGTTTAACTATTAGTGTAAAATATCTTAATCTACAATGTATTACAGATTTGCCTTCCAGTCCCATCATTACTGTCTCAGGTGAGATGAAGGAAGGGACCCATGTCAGTTTGAACTGCTCTGCTGTCGCTCCCTGTCCCGACCACCCCCCTGAGCTGACATGGACTCTCCCAACACAGTTCACACCTGAGAACCAACTGCAGGAGAATCCAGACCAAACCAAATCAGTTCTCTCCACGGTGACCTTCACTCCGTCATACCTTCATTATGAGAAGAACATCACTTGTACTGCAGTCTACCCAGTAGGGGCAAGCAACAAGACAGCTGAACATACCATGATGCTTAATGTTTCATGTAAGATTTAGTCACCGGTTCCTGTAGAATAGATCATTCTATCATGTTTTCACTAATGATTGTAATAGAGTGGTTTTGATGAGACTATTCAATATACCATATCAGATACATTCTAAATGAACCCCCTCCCTCAGTCTCTCCTAAGGACACCTCGGCCTCCATCAGTCCAGCTGATCCAGTATTAGTGGGCAGCTGTGTTAATCTGACCTGCAGCAGTACAGCCAACCCTCCTGTGACAAACTTCACCTGGTTCCAGATCAGTGGGGGTAAAACAACACGGGTAGCATCGGGACTGAGTTACTCCCTCAATGTGACTGTTGATGGAGGACTGTACTTCTGTGAAGCAAGAAATAGTCACGGCTGTGGCAAGTCAAAGGAAGTACAGCTGGCTATTAAAGGTAAAACGGGCACGTAGGGCACAATCGTATGTTAGATATACACTATATATTCAAAAGTATGTGGACACCCCTTCAAATGCGTGGATTCAGCTATTAAAGCTCCACATGTTGCTGACAGGTGTTTAAAATCGAGCACACAGCCATGCAATCTCCGTAGACAAACATTGGCAGGAGAATGGCAACATTCACTACCGAGTTCCAAACTGCCTTTGGAAGCAACGGCAGCACAAGAACTGTTTGTTGAGGGCTTCATGAAATGGGTTTCCATGGCGGAGCAGCCACACACAAGCCTAAGATCACTATGTGCAATGCCAAGAATCAGCTGCAGTGGTGTAAAGCTCACTGCCATTGGACTCTGGAGAAGTGGAAATCCATTCTCTGGCGTGTTGAATATACGATTCACCATCTGGCAGTCCGGCGGACGAATCTGGGTTTTGACGGATTCCAGGAGAACACTACCTGCCCCAATGCATAGTGCCAACTGTAAAGTTTGGTGGATGAGGAATAATGGTCTGGGGCTGTTTTTCATGGTTTGGTCTAGGCCCCTTAGTTCCAGTGACGGGACATCTTAACGCTACAGCATAAAACGACATTCTATATTCCATATTAATGCCCATGATTTTGGAATGAGATGTTCGACGAGCAGGTGTCCACATACTTTAGGTCATGTAGTGTACTTTAGAAATCTTTATGTGAGAATTGACCATAATATGTGCTGTATTTTCAGGGCAAAAAGAGCCAAAAACCTCCATGGTTTTGGAGGTTGCAGCAGGAACTCTGGCGGCATTTTTGCTTATCAGCCTGATCAGTCTTTTTGTATGGTAAAAACTTTTCCTGGCATCAACGCAAAACTAGTTTATTTCTGCTGTGTGTTGTGCTTTTGCATATGAAAACCCTCAGTGCATTCAGAAGGCCTTTCTAAATGTCTTCCAGGAGGAGAAACTCTAGGCTCCACGATGGACTTGAAAGGACGGACAATCCACAGGGACAGGTGGGAATAAGGCTACACTTTCAAAACCATCTACAAAGTGTATCTAAGGAAGTTCACATCATTTTAGAGCAAGTTTAGGGGGAGATGACCACACCGATAGCAATGCCACATCCTGTAAGAATATGGAATGATAACAGAATAGCTGTTGGACTTTGACAGTGTTTTTCTGGCAAAATGTAACTCTTTACACCTGTCAGTTGAATTGACATTTTCATTGACAACCACTCAGTATGTGTTGTGTAACCTGCTGACATTAGAGTTTTACACATGACTGAGCTTTACACCTGTTCCTCTCTCTGTGTTCTCTCCACAGAACTCCCCGGTTGGGACAGTGTGTGCTAACCAGGCTACAGCCGGAGAGGAACCTGCAGAAAACCAGTCTGAAGAGATCCAATATGGTGACATAGACTTCTCCAAACTACGGCCCAAAGAGACCCCAGCTGCAGCCCAGGACAGGGTCCAGGGACAGGAGAGTGAGTACGCTGAAGTCAATGTGACCAGAAGAGGGGCCCAGGAACCACCTCTTAACAACCTAGATGGGCTTTATGCACGAGTGGATAAAAGAGGTGCATGTTAAGTATTTTGCCAATGGGTATTGTTGGATTCGACATTTTGAACATATTAAAGACATGATAGATCAGACGCATAGTATATTAAATAGTGAAACATACTGGGTCTCTGTAGCGAGACAGATAGCTGTGGAATGTGTTGGGTGACAAGAGGAGAGCAACGTGTTCATACAGGGGACACAGATGGATCTGTGGATTAGATGAAGGAGGGGTTGAGGTCAGGAGGTGAGGACAGATTCTCATCAGGGAGTAATACATGTTTGGTATCCTGTTACCCTCTTTATTAACTTCCTGTAGAGCAATTACATGTAAGGATTGGAGATGAGGAGGAGTGTCTTAAGTGGAATGTAAATATCTGATGGGACAAATGTTGGGTTGTCTGATTACAGCTGTATAGAACCTTTGGGAAGAATTAAACTGGGTTAAAGCTTCTCTAGTGTCTGTGGGTTATTTACTCTGAAAAATAAGAACCTAACAGTATTAAGTGTTTTTATGAACAGTATTGTGTATTAGTATTTTATTGGTGCTTTTGTTACATTTATACTTGTGTTCTCTTTGATTATCTGCATATTTGTAGAATTTGATGGGGTGAAAAGTGTTTAACTGTTAATGTAGTGGTGATACGATGATGTAGGCTGCTCTTTATTTTAGACCATTTATTTTTACTGTTGAGTTCACAGAGCATCTGTTTAATGGGTTCCAGTATAGAGGAACTGCTGAGTTCAACTAGCCTACTGAAGGTAGTTTAAGTCCATATAAAGTCAATGATGACTGAGGAGAGAAGACACATCTAGTTGGAGAGACAGTGGTCTGATACAAGACC